>NW_027688915.1:0-6993 GCF_054177405.1 Leptonychotes weddellii | reverse complement strand
CCCACGGAATGGGAGAAGATATTTGCAAATGACACTACAGATAAAGGGCTGGTATCCAAGATCTATAAAGAACTTCTCAAACTAAACACCCAAAAAAATAATCAAGTCAAAAAATGGGCAGAAGACATGAACAGCCACTTCTCTGAAGAAGACATACAAATGGCTAACAGACACATGAAAAAATGTTCATCATCATTAGCCATCAGGGAAATTCAAATCAAAACCACATTGAGATACCACCTTATACCGGTTAGAATGGCAAAAGTTGACAAGGCAAGAAACAACAAATGTTGGAGAGGTTGTGGAGAAAGGGGAACCCTCTTACGCTGTTGGTGGGAATGCAAGTTGGTACAGCCACTTTGGAAAACAGTGTGGAGGTGCCTCAAAAAATTAAATATAGAGCTACCCTATTACCCAGCTCTTAACACTTACTTTTAAAATAGTTTTTCAAGGCAAACTTTAGAAAGTTTTTTGTATAGTTTACAAATGCCTTAAAATGTAACCATTAGGAATAGCAACATCAACTGACCATATGTTGCTAATGTATATGCATTAATGAGATTCATCATTATATGTAATGCTCTTGGAAAAACTCAGAATACATTAGGTAACAAGTTTAGCATTGTCAAGGTTCAGATATTTATCTGCTTCCAGAGGATTTGGTTTTGGATTCATCAGGGAATGAAGTTATAGATCAGAGCTTTAAAAAACAAACACCTAGGGGCGCCTGGGTGGCTCAGTTGGTTAAGCGACTGCCTTCGGCTCAGGTCATGATCCTGGAGTCCCGGGATCGAGTCCCGTGTCGGACTCCCTGCTCAGCAGGGAGTCTGCTTCACCCTCCCCCTTCTCATGCTCTCTCTCTCTCTCATTCTCTCTCTCAGATAAATAAATAAAATCTTAAAAAAAATAAAAAATAAAAAATAAAAAACAAACACCTAAACTATACTTGTTCGCCCATCCTAGTCTTGCTTTACCCTAATCAAGGGAAAATCACAAAGATTTCCCCATTTAAAACTAATTCACCCAGATGTTCTCTGCCTACATAGGCTTCCTGCCCATACTACCCTTTCTCTTTTTCATCCCTGTGTATGTTCTGCAACCATATCCAGCTAGTTGCTGTAGATGCTCTCTCAGGATCCAAAGCTCTGAGATATGAGGAGAAGAGAAACAGGGACTCCTCCCTTCCTTCATAGTTAAAACCATGATGATGAGTGTCAGGACAAACTGAACTATCCAAATTCCTGTCCTCTAGTGCTTTCTGGCCTTAAAAGAGAGATTTACTTTACTTAATAATCTCTACTTCCTTATATGTCACACATATGTATTACCAAGGGTCTCAGGTTGAGGTAAAGGGAAAAGAAATTTAAGGATAATCATAAGCAAAGAGCAGATAAAACAGATTTTTCTCCGAACATCAAAGCCCTAGAGATTCCTTGAAGGTCTGTGTTAGTCATTCAGGCTGCTATAACAAAATACCACAGACTAGATGGTTTATAAACAACGGAAATTTTTCACAGTTCTGGAGACTGGGAAGTCCAAAATCAAGCAACCCACAAATCTGGTGTCTGCTGAGGGCCCACTTCCTTGTTCAGAGCCATTGCCTTCTCACTGTGTCTTCACATGGCAGAAGGGCTCTGGGATCTCTTTTATATATAAGGCTCTAATCCCATTCATGAAGCCTCCACCTTTCTGACCCAGTAACCTTCCAAATACTCCCACCTCTTAATATCATCACTTTAGGGATTAGGATTTCAACATATTTTGGGGGGACACAAAACATTCAGACCATAGCAGTGTCTTTCAGGGGTTACCATTGGCTTTTTCATTGAGTTTTTTATTTTAATTCCACTATAGTTGACAGACAGTGTTATGTTAGTGTCAAGTATACAATATAGTGATTCAACAGTTCTATACATCATTAGTCAGTGCGCATCATAAGTGAGTTCTTAATCCCCTTCACTTATTTCACCCATCCCCCCACCCACCTCCCCTCCCCCCACCCACCTCCCCTCCCCACCCACCTCCCCTCTGATAAGCTTTATTTTAAATGAGTACCCTCAATTACAGTTATTATTTTTTTCAACAAGAATATTTTTTACTTGAAGCATACTTCAGAATACATGGTTCTAAAATATATATGTAAAACATTCCATCCAATAAAAATAGAGTACAGATTTTCTTCAAGTACACACAGAAGAATCCCCTGGTTAAATCACATAAAAAGAGACATAACAAGTACTACAAATTTAAGAAGACTGAAATCTTACCAAGTATGTTTTTCAGCCACAATAATACAAAAGATCAACAATAAACAAAACTGGAAAATCTACACTGTAAATATTAAATATTTAATATGTAAATATTAACACACTACCGCACAAGCCAGCGGTCAGATAAAAAATCAAATGGCAAATCAAACTATGTCTCAAAACAAAAGAAAAAGAAAACAGTATTCCAAAACCTATGGGATACAGCAAAAGCAGATGTTAGAGTAAAATTTATGCTATCATGCTTGTATTAAGAAAAGTTCGGGCGCCTGGGTGGCTCAGTTGGTTAAGCGACTGCCTTCGGCTCAGGTCATGATCCTGAGAGTCCTGGGATCGAGTCCCACATTGGGCTCCCTGCTCAGCAGGGAGTCTGTTTCTCCCTCTGACCCTCCCCTCTCTCATTCTCTCTCTGTCTCTCAAATAAATAATTAAAATCTTACAAAAAAAAAAAAAGAAAAGTTCAAATAAACATAACACCACAAGGAACTAGAAAAAGAAGAAACTTAGCTGAAATTTAGTAGAGGAGAAATAACAGAGAAAAATCAGAAATAAAATAAAGACCAGAATAAGCAATAACATAACATTGAAAGTAATAGCCAGTCCCCCCCCAAAAAAATTGGCAACTACATTAAAGAAAAAAAAGTCTCAAAAAACAAAATGAGAAATGGAAGAGGAAACAATACAACAGATAACCACAGAAAATACATAGTGTGATAACAGATTACTATAAACAATTATATACTAACAAATCAGATGACTTACAAAAAAAAAAGAAAAAGGTAATTCTTAAAAATGCACAAGTTACCATGATTGAATCATGAATCTTGAATCTAAGAAATAAGAAATCTTCTTAGACCAATAACAAGAATGAAAGTTGAGTTAGGAACCAAAAATCTCCCAGAACAGGAAAGCCCAAGACCACATGATTTCATTGGTGAATTCTACCAAACATTTAAAAAAATAATTTATGACAATTTTTATCAAATCTTACAAATAATGGAATAGAGGTAACACATTCAAAATCATTCCATGAAGCCAGTACTACCCTAATACCAAAGCAGGATAAAAACAATACAAGAATAAAAAAGTCTATTTTGTCTGATATGTATATTGCTACTCTTTCTTTTGACATCCATTTGTGTGATAAATGTTTCTCCACACCCTCACTTTCAAGTTGCAGGTGTCTTTAGGTCTAAAATGAGTTTCTTATAAGCAGCATATACATGGGTCTTGCTTTTTTTTTTTTTTTTTTAAGTCCATTTTGACACCCTGTGTCTTTTGATTGGAGCATTTAGTCCATTTACATTCAAAGTAATTATTGATAGATACGTATTTATTCCTATTTTGTTACTTGTTTTTTGGTTGTTTCTGGACATTTTTTCTGATCCTGTCACTTTTGGTCTCTCCTTTACACTCAGAGTCCCCTCTATTATTTCTTGTAGAGCTGGTTTAGTGGTCACAAACTTTTTTAGGTTTTGTTTGTCTGGGAAACTCTATCTGTCCTCCTATTCTGAATGATAGCCTTGCTGGATAGAGTATTCTTGGCTGCAGATTTTTCCCACTCAGTGCTTTGAACATATCATGCCACTCTTTTCTGGCTTGCCAAGTTTCTAGTGAGAAATCTTCAGCTTGCCTTATAGATTTCCCCTTGTAAGTTAAGGACTTCTTTGGTCTTGCTGCTTTTAAGAATTTTTCTTTATCACTATATTTTCCAAATTTAATTACAGTATGTCTTGGTGTTGGTCTTCTTTTGTTGATTTTGTTGGGAGTTCTCTGCCTCTGAATCTGGATGTCCGTTTCCTTCCCCAGATTAGGGAAGTATTCTGCCATTATTTTTTGAAATAAATTTTCTGCCCCTTTTACTCTTTCTGAGACTCCTGTAATATGAATGTTATTATGTTTGATGGAGTCACTGATTTCCTTAAGTCTATCCTCGTGTTGCTTAATTTTTCTTTTACTCTTTTGTTCAACTTCATTGTTTTCCATTATTTTGTCCTCTAGGTCCCTCACTAATCAATTTCTCCACTTCTTCCAGCCTGCTGTTCATTGCATTGAGCCTGTTTCCAATCTTGCTTATTGTATTCTTCATCTCTGGAGTCTTTTATCTCTGTTTTAAGGGTTTCACTCATGTCTTCTTTTCTCAAGCCCAGTGAGTATCCTTATGATTGTTACTTTAAATTCTCCATTAGTCATGTTTCTTATATGTTTCACTTAGATCTCTGCCTGTGGCCTTATCTTGTTCTTTCTTCTTTTTTTTTTGTAAGATTTTTTAAGATTTTTTTTAAGATTTTATTTATTTGACAGGGAGATAGAGAGAGAGAGGCAGGGAGAGGGAGAAGCAGACTCCCTGTGGAGCAGGGAGCCCAATGTGGGGCTTGATCCCAGGACCCTGGGATCACGACCTGAGCCAAAGGTAGACACTTAATTGACTGAGCCACCCAGGTGCCGCTCTTGTTCTTTCTTTTGAGATAAACTCCTCCATCTTGGCATTTTGTCTAAGTCTCTGCCTTCTTCTCTGTGTTAGAAAAGCCAATTATGGGGCGCCTGGGTGGCTCAGTTGATTAAGCGACTGCCTTCAGCTCAGGTCATGATCCTGAAGTCCCGGAATCAAGTCCCGCATCGGGCTCCCTGCTCAGCGGGGGGTCTGCTTCTCCCTCTGACCCTCCTCCCTCTCGTGCTATCTGTCTCTCATTCTCTCTCTCAAATAAATAAATAAAATCTTTAAAAAAAAAAAAAAAGCCAATTATGTTTCCTGCTCCTAAAAGTAATGGCCTTATGAAGAAGAGGTCATGGAGTGCCCAGAGCCTGGTGCTTTAGGGAGTGTCTCTGGTGTGTGCTGTGTGTGCTCTGCTGTTGTGTTTTGACTGTTCTATCTTTCATGCCAGTCATCTGCAGAGACTCCTTGCCAGCAGCAGGCAATGTTTGGTTCCTGGCCTGAATGTGGTGAGTTTTAACTAGGTGTGCTCTTGTCTGCTTGTGAAATGAGACCTGACAGACTCCACCAGAACTGAGGCCCTGCAGAACTACCTGGTCAAGAGACATGGTGTAAGCAGGAGTTTGTGCTGGTCTTCTGGAGAAAGGGGCCCACCATGCTGGGACTGATGCAAGCTTGACTGATCCACAGCAGCATAGGGGTGGGTAGGGAGGCGTGTGTGTGTGTGTGTGTGTGTGTGTATGTGTTGGGGGAGGTTGGTGTAAGCAAGTTAGGCAGCCAGTGTCTGGGCTGAGCTGCTTCCCTCAGGTGGTTCTGTGTTTATGCTGAGGGGTGGGGGACAGAAATGGCCCCAGCCAGTTCCTTTGTTCCTAGAGAGATGTCTCCCTGAATGCTGCCTCTAGAATAGCAAATAATCTCCCCACTGTGTGCCGCAGGCATTTTTCAGATCACTAATTCCACACTCTCTGCCCCCAGGTTATTTGCCTGCCTTTTCTCTGGGAGCAGGACAGTGCCCTTTGAGAAAAGCTAAGCCAAAAATGTGTTCTTTGATTCAACAGGGAAGCTCTGCAGCAGAGAATGTCTCACAGAGCTGGGTCACCTTTAAACCAAGGGTCCCCATGTTAGTCATTGGCTGAGGTTTGTGGAGGTGGTATGAGGTGGATGCTGCTCCTTTTTGACAAAAGGTGATTCTCCAACATTCATGGAAGTTTGACTTCTGGGCCAGGCACCATTAGCATTCACTACCACTGATAATGAGTTTGTAGTACAGATGTTGCCAAGTCTATGGTGTTCAGATGGCTCACTTTGAGATCCCAATAACCAGGGAATTCATGAGGGTCCTTGATGGAAATAAAGAGAGAAGAAATGCATATGGGCATTTTAATTTTGCCCAGTCAGTGAAGAGCTGATTTCCATGGTTGTGTCTAGGTAACACCAATCAATTTAGTTCCAGGGTTTCTCAGCTTCTGCACTATTGACATTTTGGGCTGGATAAGTCTTCATTGTAGGGGGCTCTCCTGTATACCAAGGGATATTTAGCAGCATCCCTAGCCTCTACCCACTAGATGCCAGTAGCGCCTCCTCCCAAAGTTATGATAACCAAAAATGTCTTCAGTCATTGTCTTATATCGCCAGGAAGGGAAGCAGATGAGTGCAAAATCATTCCTTGTTGAGAACCACTGAGTTAGACTCTTTGATCCAACATTATATAGTGTGTTGCAGTGTACATGAGGTAGCTAGAGGAACTAAAGGCAGCTATTTCATTGCAGACTAAGTGATTTAAACACTCTTAACATCAGACTCTTGAATCAGAAAGAGACCTATGTATTTGAGGGGAAAGATAGGGTAAGATTGGACTTTCAGGGGCTTAATAAATAACTAGTAAGGTTCTTAACCTCTTACTGCCTCAATTTCTTCACTTATTACGTGGCAGATAATTCTAATAGGGCTATTATAAGGATCAAATGAGTTAACATGTTATAATGTGCTTAGGTAAGAGTCTGGCACATATTAAGTGCTCAGTAAATGCTTGCTGTTGGTATTGACAGTAAAGGGAGTGGCTTCAACCATTGGTCATCTGTTTCATGATCTCAGGCATTCAACCCCATCACCTCTTGGCCTGAGGGTCCTTGCCTTAAAAGGATCTGGTAGGTAGCAAAGATACCAATGATAAGTCTTACCTCATTGCCAGGACTCAGTCGTTTGTGGTGTCACCTACAACTGCCCCATATCAGTCCATCAGAATCATGTCCTTGTTCTCACTGCTCCATCTTCTTTTTTTTTTATTATTAT
>NW_027688914.1:0-362 GCF_054177405.1 Leptonychotes weddellii | reverse complement strand
TTTTGGTTGAAGTATATGAAGAAAATCTGATCTCACAGGGATGTGTAGTTAGAAAAGGGAAGAATATTTAAGAGCTTTCTTGTGTAATTGAATATTCTTCTTTGGTACTACGTTGGAACTCAACAAGTGGCAACTTTTAAAAGAATGGTTGAATGGGAAAACCAAAACCAAAAGTGAAACAAAGTGAGCTTTTCTTCCCATTACATGAAATCCATCATTCTCTCTCCCACTCTGAATGGATCTTTTACACATGTGATTGTGTAACTTCCAAATGCCGACAAATTTCATTATTACAATGTCAAAAAAAGTCACACTTGCTAATATCCTCGCTCATTTCATCAAGAACATTCTTTTTTTTTTTT
>NW_027688913.1:0-362 GCF_054177405.1 Leptonychotes weddellii | reverse complement strand
ATCTGAAACTCTGTACCATTGCAAGTTTGTAGATGTTTCGAGGTTGACTAGGCCTGGGGCCAAGGCTCAGGGATGGAGAGAAGTGTGGCTCAGGATTGTGATTGTGGATGGTTCTGGTGTTTGTTTCTCTCTTTTTTTTTTTTTTTTTAAAGATTTTATTTATTTATTTGAGAGAGAGAATGAGAGAGAGCACATGAGACGGGGGAGGGTCAGAGGGAGAAGCAGGCTCCTCGCCCAGCAGGGAGCCTGATGCGGGACTCGATCCCGGGACTCCAGGATCATGACCTGAGCCGAAGGCAGACGCTTAATGACTGAGCCACCCAGGTGCCCCCAAAGACTTTTTTTTTAAGATTTTAATTATT
>NW_027688912.1:0-362 GCF_054177405.1 Leptonychotes weddellii | reverse complement strand
CTGTGCATCACACTCTCCTCTCTCTAACAGAGCCTACTACCGTCCCCTGAGGGGCGATGTAGTCCAACCTTAGGAGCGAGGAAAAATGGTGTATTTAGCACTTCCAAAGAGGTATAAAAAATCTATAGAATTTAAGTGATAATATGGCAGTAATTGTTACAATAATTTAACTTCCCAACGCAGACTCAAAAAATAGAATCTCTTTTTTCATTAATATTTTACTTCATACAGAAAGGTCTATTCTCAAAGTAGATTTAACTTTGTTGAAACTTTAATACCATCATATGTAAGGCATGAATGTCAGAGATCTAAGGCCTGAAAATGACCATTTGCACACAGTTTTGGGAAACAAGACTAATTCT
>NW_027688911.1:0-362 GCF_054177405.1 Leptonychotes weddellii | reverse complement strand
ACAATACCCTGAAGAACAGTGTTTTTGCCTTGTCTTGTCAGTGGACATACATTAGTCATTCAGATCATGGCCATGTGATTCAGAAGGGACTCATATTTTGTCATACTTTTGTATTAACACCTGAACTACCTAATGATTTTTTATTTTCTAATTATTATTTTTCCCTCTACAAAAGTAATACATGCTTATTAAAGAAAATTTAGAAATGATGAGAAAAAATAGAGAAGTTGTATTGCTATGGTCCATTAAGGTTATTTCTAACTTACGTTGAGATGAACATCTGGGGAGATAAGTCTTTGAGTTGCTTCATTGATTAATTTATTGGATTGCAAGTGATAGGCTTATTACTTGAGAATCTTTTT
>NW_027688910.1:0-362 GCF_054177405.1 Leptonychotes weddellii | reverse complement strand
GTGATATGTAGACCACCGGGGCACGGGCATTCTGCTTAGAAATGCAGACCCACAGGCCCTACCCCAGAATTACTGAACCCGAATCTGCATTTTAACAAGGCCCCCACTCCGGGTGATTTGTATGCACATTAAAGTTTGGTAGACTGTGGTACAATGTTGTTTCTATAGGAAAATGTGTCCTGAAGTCCAATAACTCACCTATTAACAAACACTTGGAAAGTACAATCAGTGTGTGATCTGGCTTCCTGTTTTCTGAGAAAAAGGTTGAACTTGACGACATAACCGGAAAAGAGAAAAATGTATGAGTCTTTTTTTTTTTTACCATCATTAAGTGATTTATACTTTATTTATTAGGGTTTTTT
>NW_027688909.1:0-362 GCF_054177405.1 Leptonychotes weddellii | reverse complement strand
GGGGAGGCAGACAGTCCGTTCTAATAGGCGCTCTGCTGATTCTGATGCAGCCAAACTGCTGTACCTGGATGCAGATCACCCGAAACCTTTACCTCTGCCTTGCCTTCTGTTCCTTTTTGGCTCCCACCACCTCCCTGGAACATAGGTGGCTGACGGTGGTGGGCAGAGTGCTGCCCTGGATTCTGGAGACCTAGGCTGAGTACTTTGTGTTTCCTGGCTGTGTGATTTTGGGCAAGTCACTTGGCCTCTGTTTCCTCATCCATGAAGTAGAGCGATCACCTACCCCGCAGACCTGTTGTGTGACTAAATCAAATATGAAATAGGTACAGAAGTGACTAACAGTGTCTGGCACTTGGATTGGC
>NW_027688908.1:0-362 GCF_054177405.1 Leptonychotes weddellii | reverse complement strand
CAGATTCAGGAAGCTCAGAGAACGTGAAACAGGATAAATGCCAAAACTGCACCTAAGTACATCATTTTCAAATTACGGAAAATCAAATATCAAGAAAAAAATCTTGAAATAAGCCAGAAAAAAACCCACACCATTTCCACAGTGGAGCAAAGATAAGAATTACATCTCACATCTTCTCAGAAACCATGGAAGCAATAACGTAGTGATGTGAAATATTTAAAGTGTTGAAAGAAAAAACCCAACAACCTAGAACTCTGTACTCTATAAAATTAGTCTTCAAAAATGAAGAAGAAATAAAGACTTTTGAGACAAACAAAAACAGGAAATTTGTGGCCAACAGACTTGCCTTGAAAGAAATGTTT
>NW_027688907.1:0-362 GCF_054177405.1 Leptonychotes weddellii | reverse complement strand
TTTTTTTTTAAAGATTTTATTTATTTATTTGAGACAGAGAGTGAGAGAGAGAAAGAGCACAAGAGGGGGGAGCGGGAGAGGGAGAAGCAGACTCCCTGCCGAGCAGGGAGCCCGATGCGGGACTCGATCCAGGGACTCCAGGATCATGACCTGAGCCGAAGGCAGTCGCTTAACCAACTGAGCCACCCAGGCGCCCTGTTGGTTTCCATTCTAATATCAGATTAACCACCAAGTTTTTAGGTGTATTTTCCGCCACTTAGCAGCATAACAAATTTAGCTGAAATAAGACTATCCCATAAATTATCCAAAATGCCACACACTAACTATAAAAGAGAAACTCTGTTTTGGCCAATTATTTCACT
>NW_027688906.1:0-362 GCF_054177405.1 Leptonychotes weddellii | reverse complement strand
GAGAATGATAGGTATTGTGATAAAGATTCATTATTCCCTGTGCTAAGTAGTGTATAGGATTGTAGATGCAATCATGCCTAATGATGACTCACAATGGAGAGGGAGAGGTAGATGCACACACGGGTAATTCAAATACAAAGCAGATCACTGAGATAGAGGAAGCAAATATGATGGGAGAGAGAAAGGGAAATGTGGCTGGGGGCATCAGGAAGGATTGCTCAGAGGAGGCAGAAGCAGTGTGAGTAAAGACCTGAGGATGAGAGGAGGAAGAGCGTGTTTGAAAATTGGCAAATGCTTCCATCAAATTCTACTTCACTTGGAAGCCTTTGTTGTGAAACCAACCTACAGTGCTTGTCCTTCTC
>NW_027688905.1:0-362 GCF_054177405.1 Leptonychotes weddellii | reverse complement strand
CTTTCCATCTCTTCTGTTTTCTTTTAATAGACTGAGGAGAGTAAGTAATAACTCTTCTTTTAATGTTTGGTAGAATTTACCTGTGAATCCATCTGGTCCTGGATTTTGTTTTGTTGGGAGTTTTTTGATTACCAAATGAATTTTGTTACCAGTAATTGGTCTGCTCATATTTTCTATTTCTTCATGATTCAGATTTAGCAGACTATATTTTTCTAGGAATTTATCAATTTCTTCTAGGTTGTCCGATTTGTTGGCATACAATTTTTGTAGTAGTCTCTTATAATACTTTGTATTTCTGTGGTATCAATTACTTCCCTTTTTTTGTTTCTGATTTTATTTATTTAAGTCCTCTTTATTTTTTT
>NW_027688904.1:0-6994 GCF_054177405.1 Leptonychotes weddellii | reverse complement strand
ATTCCTTTTGATGGCTGCATAATATTCCATTGTATATATATACCACATCTTCTTCATCCATTCATCTGTCAATGGACATCTTGGCTCTTTCCACAGTTTGGTTATTGTGGACATTGCTGCTATAAACATCGGGGTGCATGTACCCTTTCAGATCCCTACTTTTGTATCTTTGGGGTAAATACCCAGTAGTGCAATTGCTGGATCATATGGTAGCTCTATTTTCAACTTTTTGAGGAACCTCCATACAGTTTTGCAGAGTGGCTGCACCAGCTTGCATTCCCACCAACAGTGTAGGAGGGTTCCCCTTTCTCCGCATCCCCACCAACATCTGTCGTTTCCTGACTTGTTAATTTTAGCCATTCTGACTGGTGTGAGGTGGTATCTCATTGAGGTTTTGATTTGGATTTCCCTGATGCCGAGTGATATTGAGCTCTTTTTCATGGCAAGACACATCTCTAAATACAAGGGAAAGAAAAGCAAAAATGAACTTTTGGAACTTTATCAAGATTAAAAGCTTATGCAGAGCAAAGGAAACAGTCAACAAAACTAAAAGGCAATTTACAGAATGGGAGAAAATATTTGCAAATGTAATATTAGATAAAGGGTTAGTATCCAAGATATATAAAGAACTCATCAAAGTCAACATCCAAAAGACAAATAATCTAGTCAAGAAATGGGCAGAAGACATGAACAGACATTTCTCCAAAGAAGACATACAAATGGCCAACAGACACATGAAAAGTCTCAGCAACACTCAAAATCAGGCAAATACAAATCAAAACCACAATGGGATTCCACCTCACACCAGTCAGAATGGCTAAAATTGACCAGTCAGGAAATAATAAATTTTGGCAAGGATGTGGAGAAAGGGGAACCCTCTTACACTGTTGGTGGGAATGCAAGCCTGTACAGCTACTATGGAAAATTGTATGGAGGTTCCTCAAGAAGTTAAAAGTAGATCTACCCTATGACCCAGCAATTGCACTCTAGGTATTTTCCCTAAAGATTCAAATGTAGTGATTCAAAGGTGCACCTGCATCCCAGTGTTTAGAGCAGCAATGTCCATGATAGCCAAACTGTGGAAAGAGCCGAGATGTTCATTGACAGATGAATGGATAAAGAAGATACACACACACACACACACACACACACACACACACATACAGTGGTATATTACTGAGTCATCTGAAAGGATGAATAGTTACCATTTACATTGGTGTGCATGGAACTGGAGGCTATTATGCTGAGCAAAATAAGTCAATCAGAGAAAGACAATTATTGTATGGTTTCACTCAGATGTGGAATTTAAGAAACAGTGCAGAGGATCATAGAGGAAGGGAAGGAAAACTGAATGGAATGTAATCAGAGAGGGAGATAAACCATGAGAGACTCTTAACTATAGGAAATAAACCAAGGGTTGCTGGAGGAGACTTGTGTTGGGGGAATAGGGTAATTGGGTGATGGGCATTAAGAGGGCGTGTGATGTGATGAGCACTGGGTGTTATTTGCAACTGATGATTTATTGATCTCTACATCTGAAATTAAGGATGTTCCCTATGTTGGCTAATTGAATTTTTAAAAATCTTCTGTTTTAGTAGACAGTTACCTTAAATTTAGCATGCAGATTCTGGGCTACTTTTGTCATCTGTGTTTCCACTGGGAATTTAGATTTTAGAACCTCTGTGGTTCTATTTTGGTCTGCTTGATTTATCTGGTACCTGTGGGGATCACACTGATTTCTGTTTGTGCTGCTTCAGAAGGTCGAAGGGTTTTCCCAAGGCCTGTTGCCCAGTGTCTCTAAATGAGGCATGGGAATCTTAAGCCTGTAAAGACAAGGAGGCTTCCCTACCTGGTTCCTTGTCTTGACAGAGTCTTCCCTGCTCATGGAGATGGAAGTGGCTTCCTGGGGGGAGTGCTTGTTGTGGCAGTCTTCTGACTGCTCCAGTGTCTCTGGTTGGGAAAGGGCAGAGATGGAGAATCCTTCACTTAGCTGATTATTATTAGTCAGGGGTAGGGTCTTGATTAATCTTCCTTGCTAATGCTGCAAGTCTTACATCTTATTAGAGGGACTCCTGTTTGAGACTGGGGGAGAAAAGCGCCTACCTGGGCTGCCTCCTGTTTTAAGTTTGGGGGTCAGGAAATGCCCCAGCTGGACTGCTTTCTTCTTTGGGGTTGTTACTCCAGTCCTGTGGTCCCAAATCAGTTCTTTTAACCAGCTTTCAGTTCTCCTTTGACTGCCTCTTGTTACAAGAGGTTTATATTTGTACTTAAAATGACCAGTGAGAAGAGTCTACAACACCCTGTCTGGACCAGAAGTCCAATCAACAGGATTTTATAGTATGAAATTCTGAAGAGACACAATATTTTAGAATCAGTCTTGGGTTCCAGAACTTACACACTAGCTTGGTGACTTAGACACAGGACTTCAGCTTTTTAAGCAACATGAAATATATTTAGAGCTCCCAGCTCAAGGCCTTGCCCAGATGAGCCACTCATTAAGTAGGTGTTAAATCTTTCCCTAGAAATCATCAAGCAGAGAAAGTCAATTGTCATATGGTTTCACTTATTTGTGGAACATAAGGAATAGCATGGAGGACATTAGGAGAAGGAAGGGAAAAATGAAGGGGCAAAATCAGAGGGGGAGATGAACCATGAGAGACTATGGACTCTGAGAAACAAACTGAGAGTTTTAGAGGGTAGGGGGTTGGGGGGATGGGTTAGCCCAGTGATGGGTATTAGGAGGGCATGTATTGCATGGAGCATTGGGTGTTATATGCAAACAATGAACCATGGAACACTACATCAAAAACTAATGATGTAGCATATGGTGACTTGAGCTACTGTGACATTATCAATCTGTAAACCTGAGGTAATGAAAAGTCAGGTTCTCAAAGAACCTATGCAACTTGGATTCTGATTCATATATCAGTTGTATGATGTCCATGCAGGTTTGTGGTTAACATTAACACACTACATATAACACTGGTCATATATTTGAATCTTACTTCCAAAGGTGCCTGATTAATACATCCCAGGGAAAAGGCCAATTATTCCACCATTACTTTGGTTTGTATCTTGGTTTAACATGTCCTAAAGTCCTCATGGCACTTAGCTGCCTAATATAAGTTAGAGGTCTAGCACTAAAAGAGTTTTTTTATTCTTGGATAAATTTTCTTCATCTGAATGCCCAAATGACCTTTGAGACCAGCTACTACTAAAGTTGCAATAAACACATACACAAATACTCTTACTATGAGTTACATTCCAAAAGGACCAGAACTGTTAGCTGTTCCTAAGCCCAAGGCACTGTTAACTAGAATACAGAACGTGCTCTGTTTCAGAACTTGGATATGTGCTCTGCATTCCTGTTGGCATTCATGAAATATAGAAACCACCCTGTCTGAAAATGTGAGGTGGAGATACTTTATGTGAATGGGTGTGGCCAACTTCATGTGAGGTGGGATCACAGACATAAGTCTTTAAAACAGTGATTGACTAGTGACTTTGGTGTACATGTTTCCACCTGCCTGGTAAGGAGTCCAATAATGTTTCAGCTACAAAGAGGCAAAGATGGTGGCTCAGGACTCATCTGCCTTGGGGACATATTAAGGGGAGAGAATGCCACCCACTATTCTTGACCCTTTAAAAGAAAAGAAAACCCAGGATTACATACCCTAGCAGAGAAAAGTATTGACAAAAACATACAACTCAGAGCATTCTTAAAGAATTTCTACCAGTGTAAAAGATAGCCTCAAAAAAAAAAAAATGTCAGCCACAGTACTGCATAGAAAAGAGGACATTTTTTGGATCTTATTGGAGTACATGAAATCTTAAGTAACTGGAATGCTGATGATCCTGGACCAATATATACTCCTTTTGCTTCACTGGCCAGGTGTATTTCTGTATTACTCTATCTTCCCTCCTGCCCTCCCTCTACCTTCTCCACAACTGGGAATCTGTGAAGATTGGTATAGGCTCTCTAAAGAATCAGAGTACAAAGGACAAGAAAACAATTGAAAGGCAACAAAGCTTTGGAAAGGAAAGAGACTTTTAGGTCACCCCAAAAGCTTTAGAAAACACCAGGGTACAGGGCACCAGACTTAACATGGAAACTTGGTTTTACACTGGCCAAATTCTGAACATGTTTTTGTTTAGTCCCAGCAAAACAGGCTTAAATTAGACAGTTGCTTTCAAAGTGCACTTGCCTTTGTGAACACAAGTCACAAATCACAGAGCACGTAATATGATTTTACTTGCCCTGACATCTAAAGGAGACATAGGCTGCTGTGATTGGTGACAAAACTAAAACTTCCTATTTAAGGCAAAGGCACAGACTGTCAGTCTCATAGGCAGGGAATCAGAGAAGACATATTCTGTATGGCTTGAAAATTACTTTTTTTTTTTTTGTCTTGGAAAAGCTTCTGTGCAACCATAAAAAGCCTTGTAAACAGACTGCCTTTAAAAGGACAACAAACAGGGGCACCTGGGTGGCTCAGTCAGTTGAGTGTCTGCCTTTGGCTCAGATCATGATCTCAGGGTCCTGGGATTGAGACCTGAATCGGGCTCCCTGGTCAGTGGGGAGTCTGCTTCTCCCTCTGTCCTTTCTCCCACTTGTTCTCTCTCTCTGTCTCTCAAATAAATAAATAAAATCTTCAAAAATAAAATAAAAGGACAACAAATTAAGAGTCCTTTACAACCCCAAATCTTCTCCATTGTCCTTTATGTCTGGTGTCACCTAAGAGCTAAGCCATTTCTTTCCATGATAGGTTATACTGAACAGACATGAGGGATAATGGAAAAGATTTGGGGTTGTGAAGGACCCTTAGTTTGTTGTCCTTTTAAAGGCAGTTCTGTTTTCAAGGCTTTTGATAAATACCATATGATTCACTCATATGTGGAATTTCAGGGAAAAAAAAACAGATGAACATAGGGGAAGGGAAGGAAAAACAAAATAAGATAAAAACAGAGAGGGAGGCAAACCAGAAGAGACTCTTACTATAGGGATCAAACTGAGGATTACTAGAGGGGAAGTGGGTAGGTGGAATGTGTAATTGGGTGATGGGCATTAAGGAGGTCACTTGATGTAGTGAGCACTGGGTGTTATATGAAACTGATGAATCACTAAATTCTACCCATGAAACTAATAATATGCTATATGTTAACTAAATTGAATTTAGATAAAAAATTAAAACAAAACAAAAAAAACAACCCCAAACAAACAAAATAACCTCATAGGAAAAAAATTAAGGCTTGATCCATGTCTAGTTTTTGTTTGTTTTTAAATGTCTATAACAAATGTCAGCTCTTAGAAGAAAGCAACCAGATTTGGTTGGAATCCTATCTGCCTCTTTCATACATAGAATTCTGGGAGAGAGAGAGGTCCAAGGGTAGGGAAAAGATTTGGTACAACAGAGACCACTAAATCAAACATATTGGGAATTAAGAGAGAAAGCAAGAACAATCTTCCTAGGTTTAAACCAATCTAAAGTACAGAGAGGTATTTTTCTTAAAGGTAATTTACCTTTTCTACACAACTGTTTGGAAAAAGGCTAATTTACAAAATGCTCTCATAGAAAGATTTCCAAGTGGTGTATCAAAGCTTTTAACAGCATCACAAAAAGGTGTTATATGTTTAATAAAACCAGTATGTAACAAAGATCTGACATAGTTACAAATTTCTCTGTCTCCTAAATTCAGGCTGAGCTTAAATATTTACTAATTTGGTTTGAAAAACACCTCTTAAAAAGACTAGGATTTATTCTGATTGGAAGTGTTCAGGGAAAGATTTTACTTTCAGTGAAATGTGAGGTGTGTCTCAGACAAACAGTGTCCATGCATGTTGACAGGCAATGACAACTTGGTAGTAATTAAACACAATTTCAAAGATCACTTTCCAAAGATACTTGTGCCCAATGCATGCAGCATAAGCTTTACATTGTTGCCTTTTTAGTTCCAAATAGTTTCAGGTTGTATTTCATACAGCAAACCATATCCCTGAATTTCTTCTTTAAAAAGTCAGACTACTAGCTGTTACTTAGGTTTTTTAGGATTGCTTTATTCATTACCATAAGAAATCTGACATTCTATAAACTAAGTAAATAAATAATTAACTTAAAGTGTCCAAACAGAATCTGAGCATGGCCACAAGCACAGGCACAGACCGTGCATGTTTAGAACAGATAATCAGTGACACCCAGGCCCATGAAATTTTTGTAGGAAACAGGCAGAAGTCAGGTTAGGGGATGAAACAGTGGCAGGCGGTTAAAAGCCTTCTTACTTAAGGCGAGTAATCACATGAGAGTGGAATTTCTGTTCAGGGAACTAGAAGGGAAGGGCAGTGTCAGAGGAAGTCACATTTCATTCACAATATAGTTACCATATGAAGGTATGAAATGAAATTAATTAATATACCACCTTTTCTAGTACCCAGCAACTTTCCTTCAGGAGTCTCCTCTCTTGTTGCTAGGCTTCTATATACAGATTAGCTATTGGGATTTGCCAGTGCATAAATATTTAGAACTATTTCCTCTGTCAGATTTTTCAAATCTAACTGTAAAACAGGGAGGTGTTTAGTATTGAGAGGGAATTTTCACAAGGTTTTCCTTACTTCCATTTCTGTTATATACAAGCAATTAAGAGGACATGTCTGGGAACAAAAATAATAAAAGACCAAACAAATTGAGCACACAGATCTTTAGGCTGAAACTGGTCCCATGGCCTTAGATCTTAAAAGAAAAAAAAAAAGTACATTTTAAATTTTATTTTTACCTTCGAAATGTCAGTGTTGATTTTTTACCACTTCTCAGTTTCTTTATTTTATTTTATTATGTTAATCACCATACAATACATCATTAGTTTTTGATGTGGTGATCCACGATCGATTCATTTCATATAACACCCAGTGCTCCACGCAGTACTTGCCCTCCTTAATACCCATCACTGGGCTAATCCGCCCCCCCACCCCCTCCCCTCTAAAACCCTGTTTGTTTCTCAG
>NW_027688903.1:0-362 GCF_054177405.1 Leptonychotes weddellii | reverse complement strand
TTAAATCTCTGCACTGAAAGGTCACCTTTCTTGACTGTCCTCAGTTTATAGAGTTACATAAGAAAAAATGGTCGTATCTGAATATGGCAATGATTTATGTTAATTTATAGGATCTTTGTCCTATCCAGCTCCGTAGAGTTGAACTTAATGCTCCTTTCAAAATGGTGTATAATTGGGCGCCTGGGTGGCTCAGTTGGTTGGGCGACTGCCTTCGGCTCAGGTCATGATCCTGGAGTCCTGGGATCGAGTCCCGCATCGGACTCCCTGCTCGGCGGGGAGTCTGCTTCTCCCTCTGACCCTCCCCCCTCTCATGTGCTTTCTCTCTCTCATTCTCTCTCTTTCAAATAAATAAATAAAATCTT
>NW_027688902.1:0-362 GCF_054177405.1 Leptonychotes weddellii | reverse complement strand
GTACTGGAACTTCAAACACCACATGGCCAAAACTGAGCTATCATCTCCCACACCCAAATGGTTCCTCAGCTAGCCTTCACCCCCAATATAGGGCACCACACCTCACCTAGTTGCCCAAGTCAAAAACCCTGGGCTCATCCTAAAACCCGCCCTTACCCCCCACCTTCGGCCAGCCAGCAAGTCCTGTCAATTCCAGTTTTTACCTGTCAACTCTGTTCACTTCCTTCCATCTCCAGTGCCAACATCCTAATCCGAATTACCTTTCTCACCCGAATTACCCCACAACTGTCTCCCTACCTTCGTTCTTACCCCTCTAGTCCATTCTTCATACTGCAGAGTCGTCTTCATAAGGCACACATTCC
>NW_027688901.1:0-362 GCF_054177405.1 Leptonychotes weddellii | reverse complement strand
GTGGAGGTCAGCTTCCTTTGTGATCTACTTGTTATGTTTCTATAATCATGGGCTGAGTGTCAGGAGCTACTGTTTTGGTTTTTATTACCCTATTTTTGTATCTGCTGGGTTTCTAGTTGAAAATGTCTTTCTTGTTCTTTTGTTATGAATCCTCTAAATCTGAACTTAATGGCCTCTCTGTAAAGATAAGCTTTCTCCACCATTGTCAAGATGGCCTTGTAAGAGGAGACGTATTTTGGACCAAGTAACCCAGGTATCATTCAAGAATACATTTGTCCAGTCCTCTTAGACCTTAGCGTAATAGAAATTTTTTAAAAGAAGGAAGATGAAACCTACATTTTCATTGCATCTTTTTTTTTTTT
>NW_027688900.1:0-362 GCF_054177405.1 Leptonychotes weddellii | reverse complement strand
TTTTTTTTTTAAAGATTTTATTTATTTATTTGACAGAGAGAGACAGCGAGAGAGGGAACACAAGCAGGGGGAGTGGGAGAGGGAGAAGCAGGCTCTCCGCAGAGCAGGGGAGCCCGATGCGGGACTCGATCCCAGGACCCTGGGATCATGACCTGAGCCGAAGGCAGTCGCTTAACCGACTGAGCCACCCAGGCGCCCGTAACATTCTGTTTTCTAATTTTTTTTTTCCACCAGAGCTACAGCCTTAGAAGCACTCAGCTTGCCTTCCAAGTTTACTCCAGACAGCCCTGTTTTCTGCATCTGTTGCATACCATGGATCTGCACCCATTCTGTTTCCAATACCAGTACCCTCAAAGCCCACC
>NW_027688899.1:0-362 GCF_054177405.1 Leptonychotes weddellii | reverse complement strand
TCGTAGGGTAGCTCTGTATATTTTTATAAGTTTTAGGTCTTTTAATTCTCACAACCATATAAGGAAGATTCTGCCATTGTCCCTGCTATACGGATGGGAAAACTGAGGCAGAGAGAGTTTGTCACTCACCCGAAGAGGCAAGATTCAAACTCAGGTGGTCTGGCTCCAGAGCCCACACTTAACCACTGTCCCCACCTCCTCTCTCAGAAGAACAACACAGACAGAACAGGTGTGTGTATACGTGAGTGTGTTGGTGTGTGTGTAGGGGAGACATATGAGAGAGGAGAGATTTGGTGGGGAAGGGTACCACAGTAAATTCTAAGAAGATGATTCTGGACTGGGGGATGGGGTGGGAAGGCTTT
>NW_027688898.1:0-362 GCF_054177405.1 Leptonychotes weddellii | reverse complement strand
GCCTTCGCTTGGCAAAAAAGCATCAAGTAACCTGAAGGACCACCTCTGGTTTCTCCGCCACTGAGAAAGCAGTCCTGTGTGAGCGCCACAAAAGAAATGCAGCTCAAGGGGCCCTAACAGTTCTGACCTGCACTGCAGCCCCCTGACCAGACTTTTTTTTTTTAAGACTTTATTTGAAAGAGAGAGAGAATGAGCAGAGGGAGGGGCTGAGGGAGAGGGAGAAGCAGGCTCCCGGCTGAGCAGGGAGCCCAACTCGAGGTTCGGTTCCAGGACCCTGGGATCATGACCTGAGCCAAAGTCAGATGCATAACCGACTGAGCCACCCAGGCATCCTAAACCAAACAGACTTGACTCCCATTCCT
>NW_027688897.1:0-362 GCF_054177405.1 Leptonychotes weddellii | reverse complement strand
GTTCAGCGGGAAGCCTGCTTCTGCCTCTCCCTCTGCCTGCCGCTCTGCCTACTTGTGCTCTCTCTCTCTGTCAAATAAATAAAATAGTTTTTAAAAAAGTTAATTACTTGTGATGCAAAGAATTATAACGATCTAGCTTTAGTTTTAAAAGCGTGATGTGATATGAAAGTACATAATCCAGAACGGGAAAGCTCTGGGTCTCCATTTTGCCTATGTTATTTCACAAGATAAAAACTTTCAGATGCCTTTATTCAAGAGCATTTTTTTAGCAACTATTCCTTGCCCAGCATGATGCTTAACTCTGGGGATAGAGACAAAAGTGAAAAGATAAATTATTTATTTTTATTAGGGCTCCAAATTCC
>NW_027688896.1:0-362 GCF_054177405.1 Leptonychotes weddellii | reverse complement strand
GAATTGTGTAAGACTGATGAATCACAGACCTGTACCCCTGAAACAAATAATACATTATGTTAATTAAAAAAAGAAAAAAATAATATTCTGATATATCAATCTGTGGTCTGTATGTCTTCCATTGTGAACAACTGACCTCATGTTCTAACATACATATAAAAATATATATATATATATCCAACAACACATATGTAATTTCTTTCCTAGAATTTTCATTGACTTCTTTTCTGGTTAGCAAATATTCTAGTCATCCCCGTACTTAAGGTTTAAACAGTTCTCTCTAGTTTGGACTGCTTCATGGAAATATAAACAATTATTCCTCTGAAAAATAGAAACCGTGGTACTTTCCTTCTAAGTATGGT
>NW_027688895.1:0-362 GCF_054177405.1 Leptonychotes weddellii | reverse complement strand
TTTATTTAACTGTAACATATTTAGCATTGTTAAACAAAGGTAATTTTAGTATCTATTTTGTTTCATAGCTTTAATATCTACAGGTCTTATCAAAGACTTGTCAAAACTATCTTGTGTTTTATAAAATACATTTTTGATGCAGACTTAAAGTTATATTTTAAAAAATCCTACTATGTTTTTTGTCTATTTTGTTAGCTTCTGTTTCATTTGAAAGATGTAGTTGGCATTAATGGGCATTATAAATAATCTTAAGGCTTTTCAAATAGTCATATGGTGCTATTAAAGCATGGGGAGGCCCTGAAACTTGACTACATCAAGAAAATGTATTCAGATTTAAAAGGGAGCAGTAGTGCGACGCTTTA
>NW_027688894.1:0-362 GCF_054177405.1 Leptonychotes weddellii | reverse complement strand
TATATCCATCACCACCAAAAGTTTCCTCTTGCTCTGTTATTACTGTTGTTGTTTTGTAATAATAACACTTAATATAAGGTCTACCCTCTTAGCAAATTTTTAAATATATAATATTGTTAACTATAGGCTCAATGTTGTACAGTAGACAGTACATAAGTAGAGCAAGTGAATGTCTATGACTTATTCATATTGTATAAATATAACTCTGTACCATTTGGCTAGTATCTCCCCATTTTCTCATTCCCTTGGCCCCTACCAACCACCATTCTACTCTCGCTTCTATGAGTTTGTTGTCCTTCTATGTCTCACTTTTTTCACTTGGCTTAATGACCTCCATGTTGCTCAAATGTCAGAATTTCCTT
>NW_027688893.1:0-6994 GCF_054177405.1 Leptonychotes weddellii | reverse complement strand
GGAATGCAAGCTGGTGCAGCCATTCTGGAAAACAGTATGGAGGTTCCTCAAAAAGTTGAAAATAGAGCTACCCTACAACCCAGCAATTGCACTACTGGGTATTTACCTCAAAGATACAAATGTAGTGATCTGAAGGGCCATCTGCACCTCAATGTTTATAGCAGCAATGTCCACAATAGCCAAACTATGGAAAGAGCCCAGATGTCCATTGACAGATGAATGGATAAAAAAGATGTGGTATTAACACACACACACACACACACACAGGAATATTTTGCAGCCATCAAAATTGAAATCTTGCCATTTGCAATGACATGGATGGAACTAGAGGGCATTATACTAAGTGAAGTAAGTCAATCAGAGAAAGACAATTGTCCTATGATCTCACTGATACGCAGAATTTACCAGACAGGCGCTTTAACCAGCTAAGCGACGGAGCCCGCACTGATACGCAGAATTTAAGAAACAAGGCAGAGGATCATAGGGGAAAAGAGAAAAAAATGAAACAAGACGAAACCAGAGAGGGAGACAAACTACCAGAGACTCTTAATCATAGGAAACAAACTGAGGGTTGCTGGAAGGGAGGGGAGTAGAGGGGTGGGGTAACTGGGTGATGGACATTGGGGAGGGATGTGTTGTAATGAGCACTGATGGTATTATATAAGACTGATGAGTCACAGGCTTGTACCCCTGAAGCAAATAATACATTATATGTTAATTAACTGAATTTAAATTTTTAAAAAAGGTAAAAAAACCCATAAATCATGGGAAGAAAAGGCATAGCATAGGGAATATAGTCAGATATTATAATAGTGTGGTTTGGTGACAGATGGCAGCTACACTTGTGGTGAGAACACATAATGTATAGAGAAGTTGAATCACTATGTTGTACACCTGAAACTAATGTAATATTGTGTGTCAATTATACTGAAATAAAAAATTAATTATCTGAGCAATGACATATCTGTTTTCCTGACTTGGAATATGAGGAGGCAGTGGTATGAGGGCAGGACTATATTAGGGATAGGAGTGGACTCTACTCTCATAGAACAATCATGCCATAATACAATTATTCTTTTATCTTCTTTTTCTCCTACTATCAATGCTAGTGCTTTAGTCATCTTTGAATTCCTACCACACAGCAAAAAATTGACATATAGTAGCCTCTTAACAACTGTAGAATGAACATAAAATGAAATTCTAGTACTTTGACTATTATGAGAAAACTATGTTTTTTTGGTAAATCGCTTAATCCTTTTTACCTGTAAATTACCAGGAAATTTGACAAGATTGTTCTTTAAGTTCCCTTTAAGCTGAAAAATTCTGTAACTGCACATTTTTATGTACTTAAATTCTGTGCCCTATGACTGATATTCTTATGATGCTATTGTTATTTTTATTTCACAAGAATTTTAACTTTTTTTTTTATCAGATTATGCCATGGATACAGATTAGATCAGCAGTCTAGCTCTGAAACTAATTTGCTTTGTAATATCACACAAGGCCATTATATGTCTGTGCCTCAGGAGTGATTGTATGATATGGTTGGTGATGCCTGCCATTTTCTTTAACGTAATAACATTTTGTTGAAAAGCTCTTTGAAGACCGGCAAGGAACACTATTATGGGCAACTGGAAATTAATAGTATAGAAGATCTTCTTAAGCATTTCTCTAAAATATCCATGGTTTTGAAATAAAAAAATGGTTTTGAAATAAAAAGAGGACATAAAAGAAACATACAAACATGCTTTATTCCTTGTTTTAATATGGGCAATTTTAATGAAATTGTTGCTACTAATATACTGTTGGGCTATTCGGGGAAACTCGTAATTATATAAATTACACTTAATTCATAATAGAAACTCCCTAATTGAATTTCAAGGTTAAAAAATTCCTGAATTAAGTCAGATAATGCTAGTAAAAATATTCCGCAAATTTAGAGAGAAATTTGGCCTACCCAGGCTGCTTCTCTAATGTGGTGCCCACCTTGTCCTTAATTGTCTGATCTAGATTAGACATGTATCTTATATGTACTTACCTGTGTGCTGTGCACAAAGACGATCATGTTATCCCAATTTGGCAGTAATCAAAGAAATCAGTGACTGCGTAGAGTCCCGAAACACAGTCACTAATTTGCACAAGAGCCCTGGTTGTTGAAATAGTTATATGTTTAAGAATTACTAGAGCTAATGATCAGTTATAAGCAAGAACAGAGATTGCTTTCCCTAGTATTATGTACTGTACTCTTTTTTTTTTTAAGTTACTAATCTAAACAAAAACAAAGATGTAAATAAATACTATGTAGCATGCTGGTTAAGAGAGTAGGCTCTGAAATCAGACTAAATTTAAATCCTAACTGTGTCAGCTTCCCAGCCAAATGACCTTGAGCAAGCTACTAATATCACTTTTCTTCAGTTTCTCCATCTGTAAAATGGAAGTGATAATCGTATCCTACGTCATGGAGTTGTTGTGAGGATTAGATAAGCTTTTATGTATAAAATATCCTTAGAACAGTGCTAGGCTCAGAGCAAGTGTTCCACAAATAAAAGTTGTTATTGTTGGCATTATTTTTGGTTTAAGTCCTTAACAAGAGATTGCTATGGACTGAATGTTTGTGGACTCCCTACTCTCCACAAAATTTATATATTGAAGCTCTAACCCCTAAGGTAATGGTATTTGAAGATGGGGCCTTTGGGAAGGAATTAGCTTTAGATGAGATCTTGAAGGTGGAGACCCCATGATTGGATTAGTCATTTGTAGGAAGAGGAAGAGATTAGGGCCTTCACTCTCTCTGCCATGTGAAGATACAGCAAAAAGGTAGATGTCTGCAAACCAGGAAGAGTGTCCTCACTATACATCAGTTCTGCTATTAGCCTGATCTTGGATGTCCTAGCCTCCAGAACTGAGAAATAAATATTTGTTTTTGAAGCCACGCAGTGTATGGTATTTTTCGTATACCATTCCAAACTAACAGAAACACTGGAAAAAAGAACAGGAAATAATATGAAATTTCAAAATGAATAAGGTAAAACATTAATTGGATGTAATTTAAAAGGTCAGCACAATTTGATCGTAGTGAAAATTGCCAATATTTTAAGAATAGTTATATCTGCTTTGGAGACATATGTGTAAAACAGATTTGGGGTCCTCTGCGGTAATACATCTTTTAACAAAGTAGATCAATTCTAATGATATTCTAATGTCTGACCTCTCGCTTCCAAAAGTAGAAATAATATAGTACCAGAGACTAGTAGAGCAAAAACTAAACTGAAAGTTGTAGTTTTCAGAAGAAACATTTTTTCCTTTCTTCATGCAATTTTTTAAAACTTTGACATATCATTAGGGTTGATTTTTAGGATATGTTGAGCCTAAAATTGTTTCTAGAGAAACATAAATTCATCAAGGAAAAATATTTATTCACATACCTGAGATGATTTTTAGACCATCTATTTTTAATTAAGAAAATACCATTCCAACTCTACTATAAATAATCACTACACCTGGAATCCAGCAGGACAGTCCAAGGTTCCATGACTAAAAACCCAACTGTCTGTCTAAGATCATCCAGAGTGGATAGGCCAAACCTAGCTTTATACACTCTGCTTTATAACTCACTGAAGACTTATAAGTAGAACTTAGGGATGCTAATTGCCATCCTATGCTTGTCAAGCTGTTTCCTAGACAGTATAGCCTTTGATGGAACATATTACATAATAATTTCCAAGTTTTAAGGCAACTCATTAAACTCATTTGCTACAAAAAAGAAAAATAAGAAGTATTAAAGGGGAGGATTGAAGTGTTAAAAATTTATCATATTTAATATTCCTACCACCCTGTGTTCTCATATCTCTCTGAGGATACTTTACTCAAATTAGGTGATTTTAATAAAGCAAATGACATCTTGTCAGTAAAAGTAATATTTTTATGAATATTTATGTAGTTTCCAGTGGAATCCTTTGTTCATTTTAGGAGATTTAATGGCCCTTATGACTAATTAATTCCTTTCTTGGAAACTTCCTTCCATTAAAAAGTATCAGTTTCCTCTAGTGGGCTGAGTTAAAGTTATTTCTTAATTTCTTCAAGGGGATTTGACAAAATTATACATCTTAAAAAACAATTAGCCTCAATTTTTAGTATATATTTAACCTTTAAAATTTCTTTCAGTTTTTGTCATATTTTAAATGTTTGCTTCTAATAACATCCAATGCTATTAAGTCTGTTGGAAATTCCAGAGACTGAGCAATGATAAAAGAAGAAAAACAAAGAGCAAACACGATATCAAATGAAATTGAGATTATCCACAATTGAGTTATCCACCTTTTTGGATAATCTGAGTCAGTTTCAGATTTTTTCACCACTCTGTTCAAGGTGCTTCTAGATTACCAGAACACCGTATCTGACCACCATACAATATGTGGCATGGTAAGCACATATGTATGTACACTAAGTGCCCATTACTGTGTGTCCATGAGAGAAATTTCCACACTAATCATAAATCTTGTTTGTAATATCTGTAATTTGTTATATTTACTCCTAAGTGAGTGAGGTACATATTTAATATATAATAAGTGTTCTTTTTTTCAATTTAGATTTAGAATTTAATGGGGAGTGTCTATAAGGATGAGTCAATTTATTATATATTTGTTAGTTATTCTGTGGAAGAGGGAGATGGTGGAGTTGATGTCTCAAACTTCTTTTCATTACCAATATTGTGTTAATAACCATTGGCAGATATGTTGGTTCCTAATGTAGAAATATTTAGAGAAATAGTGATCAAGTCACATTCCAGTGACTGGATTAGCAAAGTTCAGGGTGAATGGTGTAAAGACACATGGTGGAAACTCAGGCTTTCCTCTTCTCTCATGAGCCACTCATCTGGGCCCCCTTTGCTTGTGGGAGTGCCCGAAGGATCCAACCTCAAAATTTCTCTAGCTAGAGTCAGTCTGTAGGTGATCCTGTCCAGGACTATGGTTGCAAAGATTATCTGTAGTACTTTAATGGCATGTATTTCCACATGCATTTCCAGTACAAACCATCCCCTGATAATCAGGCTCAGATACCCAACACATTCTGTGGCATCTCCACTTCGTTGTTAAATAGGCATCTTAAAGTTAACATATGTAAAATGCTTCCCCCAAAACTCATCCTCTCCCAGTATTTCCCATCTCAGAAAATAGGTACTACCCAGTTATTCAGCACCAAAACAAAAGAGTCATCATTATGTCTCCTCTATCGGACCATCCTTGCCACTCCTTACCTTCTCAGTGCTACTATCACAGCCTCTACTAACACCATCTTTTGCCTGAACCACTGCATAATCCAAATGATTGGTCTCCCTACTTTCTCTTTTGTAGTCCTCACACTACAATACACACTATAAGGATTACTAGTAATCCTTTTATTTTTTTAAATTTTTAAATTTATTTTATTTTTTTAGCAGGGGGAGAGAGAGAGAGAGAGCAGGAGAGGGGCGGAAGAAGGAGAGAGAATCATAAGCAGGCTGGATCCAGGCTTAGTGAAGAGCCCATCACTGGGCTCAATATCACAACCCTGAGATCATGACCTGAGCCTAAATCAAGAGTCAGACGTTTAACCTACTGAGCCACCCAGGTGCCCCGCTAGTAATCCTTTTAAAATTTAAATCTGGGGGGGCACCTGGGTGGCTCAATCAGTTGAGAATCCGACTCCTGATTTTGACTCAGGTCATGATCTCAGTCCTGAGATTGAGCCCCCTGTCTGGCTCCACACTCTGTGTGGAGTCTCTTGAGATTTTTTCTCTCCCTCTGCTTCTGCTCATCCCTCCTGCTCATGCACAAGTGCCCACTCTCTCTCTCAAAAGAAATAAATAAAATCTTTAAAAAAAATTAAATTTGGTCATGTCAACCTCCGGTTTTCAAACCTCTTTTAGTTTTCCATAATACTTAGAAAAAAAAATCCAATGTCCTCCCCATGGTGGTCAAAGTCCTATATAATCTCATTCTCTGCCATTTTTCTCTTATTCACTCCCTTAGACACCCTTGCCCCTTTAAAAAAACATCAACCATATTCCCAACTTACTGGCTAGAACTCAGTTTTCATTGCCTAGAATATTTTTCAGCCATCATTTTTCTGCATTTATGTATTTATAAAACATACTTGCTTATTCTTTTCATGCCTAGATTCAGTAATCATCTTCTAAGAGAGCCTTCTTTGAAAGCCCAATCTAAAATAGCTTCTTTCCCACCCCGTCCCAAATCTGTCCATCCCCTGCTTTTTCTTTATTGCTCATATTACGTTATAATTTTTTGCTTGCTTAAGTAAAGGTGGTCTATTCCACCATAATATAAGCTCCACAATTTTTTTTAAAAAAATTTAATGGTATTTCACCAATACTTAGAATAGTGCCATAGTGGATACTCAGTAATATTTGTTGAGGAGATCAGTGAGGTTTCTCAAAACCCAAACTTCTAATCTAAAAACATCCACGTATAACAAATAACGTGAATTATCCAAAACGATCTTGCCTATGAGATATCAGGAACATATTTGATTAGTAAGTTTCCTGAGCAAATAAGTTCCAATGAAGATATGTAAACAAAGTCTCACTTTTGGCATATGTAATATATCCAAAGGGAGGAGCTGACAAAGAAGACAAATCATGTACATAACATATAAGAAAGAAATTGGTAAATAGCTAAAGCAGGTACTTTTCAGAGGCAGAAGCTTGGCCAGTAGTTTTAAGTTTCATAGTTGCACTGGCAGGGCTATTTTATGGCAGGAAATACTATTTCAGGATACCTCTATTCATTTGTGTTGGTACTATCCTCCCCGAGTAGTGGTTGGATTATGGTTTCTATGAAAACTGCTCATGTTGAGAGACAGTTAATCTCATGAAATTGATTAATGAGAGTAAGTTGATAATTTCTATCCCATTAGCGAAAATCAGTTTATTTTTAGACTGTATCACATGAAGAACCCAGCTGAGTAGTCTTTAAAAGGCTCTGATGACTCTAAC
>NW_027688892.1:0-362 GCF_054177405.1 Leptonychotes weddellii | reverse complement strand
TGGCGCCAGTGGGCTTTTAATATTTTCCATTCCTGGCTCCTAGACAACATTTACCTCAAAAATGCATCCTCCCCCTCACCAAAGGGCGCGCCTTTCCAGTGAGAGGAACCCAGGGCTGGTGAGTGGAGCTGACCCATTGTGTTCTGGGCTTGGAGGGGCCCCAGCCCAGTGCTTTGAGAAAGAGGTGGCAGAAATGTCTTCCCAGCCAAGGGAGCCAAGCTCCCTGGCCAGCCAGAGGCCTCCCGGTCCCACAGGAAGCCTGGATCCACGGCAAGCTGGGGGGACACCTGCTGGGTTCCGTCTGGGACTCCAGGCCCCTTCCACTCGGCTTTACCCCTCTGAGCCCTAAGGACCCCGTCTAC
>NW_027688891.1:0-362 GCF_054177405.1 Leptonychotes weddellii | reverse complement strand
TTGGAAACCAGAGTGGGTCCGGGAACAGAGTGGTTCCGATTCGGAAACCAGACCGGGTCGGGTTGGACTGGGTCTGAAGCCGGCCAGAGTTGGACTAGATCCGAATGAGAAACCTGACCGGGCCCAGGAGCAGAGTGGTTCCATTTGGAAACCAGACCTGTCTGGGAACAGAGTGGTTCTGACTCGGAAACCAGACTGGATCAGACGTAAGCTGGCCCGGGTCCAGTATGAGACATCGGGTGAATAAAATTTTGTTTTAAGGCTGAACAAGGTTAACCTTACCAAAGATAATCTTGAATTACAGTGACCACAGTGGAGAACTTTTAACCATCTTAGATAAGGTTATCCATTCGCAGATGTCC
>NW_027688890.1:0-362 GCF_054177405.1 Leptonychotes weddellii | reverse complement strand
AGTGCAAACTTGTGCAGCCACTGTGGAAAACAGTATGGAGTTTCCTCAAAAAGTTAAAAATAGAACCATCCTATGATCTAGCAATCACACTACTCGATATTTATCCTCAAAATACAAAAACACTAATTCAGAGAGATACATGCAGCCCTATGTTTATAGCAGCATTATTTACAATAGCCAAAATATGGAGGCAGACCAAGTGTCCATCTATTGAAGAATGGATAAATGGATAAGAAGATGCAATTCTCTCTCTCGCTCTCTCAACGGAATATTACTCAGCCATAAAAAAGGATGAAACCCGGGGCGCCTGGGTGGCTCAGTCATTAAGCGTCTGCCTTCAGCTCAGGTCATGATCCCAGGGT
>NW_027688889.1:0-362 GCF_054177405.1 Leptonychotes weddellii | reverse complement strand
CACCTAGGGAGCTTTTAAAACTCCCAGGACCCAGAATGCAACCAGAACCCCAGGTGTCAGCAAGTTTTCAGAGCCCTCCAGATGATTCTAATTAATATGTATGTGAGCAGAACGTTTTGACCTGGTCAAGTTCGCACCTACTTCATTTACCTAAAAAAAAAAAAAATAAATAAACCTTCAGCTTTGAACAGTTTCCAAGCAGAGAACACAACAGGCTTCTGCACCTTCACCTATCCCTGCCACTTAGGTGTCCCTTCATTATTTCCCTAAAGATGATACTAGTCACCAGCAATAGTGAACTTGATGTGGCTCTGGGTCAGGGATGAGCTGTCCATACTCAAAGATTAGACTGTGTGTGTGTG
>NW_027688888.1:0-362 GCF_054177405.1 Leptonychotes weddellii | reverse complement strand
TTTATTTATTTGAGAGAGAGAGCACATGAGAGGGGGGAGGGTCAGAGGGAGAAGCAGACTCCCTGCTGAGCAGGGAGCCCAATGTGGGACTCGATCCCGGGACTCCGGGATCATGACCTGAGCCGAAGGCAGTCGCTTAACCAACTAAGCCACCCAGGCGCCCTAAAGGGATTTTTTTTTTAAAGATTTTATTTATCTGAGAGAGAGAGAGCATGAGAGAGGGGAGGGTCAGAGGGAGAAACAGACTCCCAGCCACCCAGCAAGGAGCCTGAGCAAGGAGCCGATGCGGGATTTGATCCTGGGACTCAACCAACTGAGCCACCCAGGTGCCCTATAAAGGGATTTATAATGAAGAAAATTAA
>NW_027688887.1:0-362 GCF_054177405.1 Leptonychotes weddellii | reverse complement strand
GGCGAGACGGAGAAGGAGAAGCAGACTCCCCACTGAGCAGGGAGCCTGACACAGGGCTCCATCCCAGGACCTGACCTGAACTGAAGGCAAATGTTTAACCGACTGAGCCACCCAGGTGCCCCTTCACTGGTATTTTATTTTATTTTATTTATTTATTTATTTATTTATTTATTTATTTATTTTTAAAATATTTTATTTATTTATTTGAGAGAGAGAGAGCATGAGAGGGGGGAGGGTCAGAGGGAGAAGCAGACCCCCCGCTGAGCAGGGAGCCCGATGCGGGACTCGATCCAGGGACTCCAGGATCATGACCTGAGCCGAAGGCAGTCGCTTAACCAACTGAGCCACCCAGGCGCCCCCCT
>NW_027688886.1:0-362 GCF_054177405.1 Leptonychotes weddellii | reverse complement strand
GTAAATAACAGTGAAATCCTTTGCCTTTTCAACGCCAGAGGAGTGAGGCAAACCCACATTTCCATTGGTTTTGACCAAGTGAAGCTCAAGGCGTCATAATGCATTACATCACACTCAGTCACCCTGGCAACAACAGAGAGCCTGAGGGCTCCATGACAAGCTGGTTCCCAAAGGCCCTAGACGCTCATCCGGAGGTTGGCTGCCATCTCTGTCAATAACCAGTCTTTCGTGAGTCTTGATTCCTCAACCCAGCTGATCCCATGTGCGAGGAACTGAACCCCTTGGGAAGACGGTAGGTAAAAAGGGAGCCAACCAAAAATCTTTGGTGACTTCTCAATGTGATTTGCGGTAAAAAGGGGTTC
>NW_027688885.1:0-362 GCF_054177405.1 Leptonychotes weddellii | reverse complement strand
CCCCCTCATCACCAGAAAGGAAATTTAGGGCCGAGAATGTTGTATAAATAAATCCTATTACTTCTTCACTAATTCACTACCCCAAGCCCAAACTTGATCAAGTCAATTGTCTTGTCTAAAAGGTATAAAAAGCTGCCTGCTTTAGTCACTTCTTTGAGTCTCGTATTTCTATGAGCTCCCATACGTATGAATTGTTTGTTTTTCTCCTATTAATTTGTCTTATGCCAATTTAATTATTAGACAAGCCAAAACCTAGAAGGGAAGAAAGGAAAACTTTTCCCTCCCTACATCATACTCTCCCTGGGCGACCTCATTTATAGGCACTCTTGTGATCACCATATATGTATATTTAAAAGCTTTAT
>NW_027688884.1:0-362 GCF_054177405.1 Leptonychotes weddellii | reverse complement strand
TTTGTTGATTCCTTGGCGATTGCCTTCATTCCTCAGGGTTGTCATGAGTGAGCAGCACGTGCCAGACTCCATGTGGGGTGCTGGGGACGCTGCCGGGGATCACTCAGCCCGGATCTCCGCCCTCACGTTGTTCAGCGACCACGGTGGCTGTGGCTGGTGGTGGGGAGATCGGGGTGGTTGTCTGGCCTGCTCTGTGATCTGAGCACTATTGTGTCCCCTCCTGCAGAGGGTCACCCCTCTTCAGCAGGGTGACTTTGGAATGTGAGCACGGTGATCTGGCCCGTGCAAAGTGCACATCTTTCTGAGGGCTTCCTGGGGAGGGGCCAAGTGCTCCCTGTGGGTCGTGAAGTGGATTCTCATGC
>NW_027688883.1:0-362 GCF_054177405.1 Leptonychotes weddellii | reverse complement strand
CGGATTATAGAGGTTATGGGAGCCCATGTGAACTTGGAGGTTGTTTGGCATCTGGATCAGGCTGCCGGTGAAAGGGAAAGTGCAGTTCTCTTCTCATGGGTGGTTTTTGAAGTTGCTTTTGAGCGCAGGAATAAATCAGTCTATCGGCCCATGTTTATTGAATACGTACCATGTGCCCCCAGATTTGCAGCACTGGTTCCTAGGATGGCGATGAGAAACGGGCGTAAGGTATAACCCACCGCCTGAACCGGAGCCTGCTTGTAGCGAGGACACACTCCTGGGGAGTGGGCAAGGGCCTGAGGGTCCTTTCGGCATCTGAGGGAGTCAGTGATCGATCACAGCACCCAAAGCCCCGGGAGGTG
>NW_027688882.1:0-6995 GCF_054177405.1 Leptonychotes weddellii | reverse complement strand
TAGAGTAACATCACTGGTTTTAAGATTATAAGGGCCAGGGGAATGATTGTTGGTACAGAAACCCTGAATTAATAGAGAGTGCAGGAGACCAGTGAACGAGTTGGAATGTACCTCTCACAGTGTTTAGGCACTAGGACTGTGAAGGACGAGCAGGTCGAGATATTCTCAGGACCTACACAAGGATGTATCTTGTGCAGCTGAGGGCCTGTCAGAAAAAAATAATCTAAAGGTTTTGTGGATTCCTTGTTCCCTCTGGGCTGTTCACCAAAGGCCATGGTTTTGCATGGTAGCAAAGCAAGGACAGAGACGGGAGAGATCTCTTAGTGCAGCCGAGAGGCCTTTTGTGACTCAGCCAGTATCCCTGTTGAATGAACTCGGAATACCTTCATTGCTCACCTATTTTTGCAAATGCCTTCTGATGAGGAGAAAGATGGTAGAGTCAGTATGATGGCCAAACTTAATTTTCTGAAGCATAGGGAATCCAGACTTAATTTTAACCATATTTTTTTAAGTTTCAGTAAGGTACAAATGACATGCAATGTCCGTCATTAAATTGTGCAATTTGACATTTTGACTTTCACATAAACCCATGAAGCCATCAATCATGATAATAAACCTTTCCATCACCCCCACATTTACTTTTTGTCCTTTAATAATCTCCTCGAGGCATCCATTGACTTGCTTTTCATTATAGTAGATGAGTTAGCATTTTCTAGAATTTATACGATTGAAGTCTTAAAAGTGTTTCATCCTCCTTTTCCTTGTGTCCCCTCATGTGACATTTTTTAAAGTTTATCTGTGGTGCTTATATGAGCAGTTCATTCTTTATATCTTTGAGAAGTAGGTTCTATCGATATAGCACTATTTATTTATGTATTCATCTCTTCATCGTTATTTTAATTGTTTCCAGTTTGGCGGGCTGCAAGTAAAACTGCCTGCAGAAGGGGTGCCTGGGTTGTCTCTTGGGTTAAGCATTTGAAATCTTGATTTTAGCTCATGTCATGATCTCAGGGTTGTGAGATCAAGCCCAGTGAGCCCAGCATTGGACTCCACCATGGGTGTGGAGCCTGCTTAACATTCTCTCTCTCTCTCTCTGTCCCCCATCCTTCCCCCGCAACTGCCCCCCACTGCCCTGCCTGAGCATGCGCACTGATGCTTTCTGGATAAATAAATATAAATGAATGAATGAATGAATGAATTGCAACAAGCCCAATAATCACTAAAACCCTTTCTTTAAAAAAAAATGCAAAATTTGGATACTGTTCTTCCTGTTGGTATGGTTCCTTTCTATTGTGTTAATACTTGAGTCATAGTGTAGGTGAAGGTATGACCTCATAAAGGACACCAGATTTTCTTGGAAAATGATTATTCATTTTGTATTCCTACTAGCAGTGTATGAGAGTTCCAGGTCTCTGGTATCTTTGCTAATAGTGGGTATGGTTAGTCTTTTAAAATTTGAACCCGTTTAGTAAAATGTAGCAGTATCTCACTGTGGTCCTGGTTGCATTTCCCTGATGGCTCATGGTGTTGAGCAAAGCTAGTGTACAAGAAATGTAGGGGGAGGTGGGGGGACGCCTGGGTGGCTCAGTTGTTAAGCGTCTGCCTTTGGCTCAGGTCATGATCCCAGGGTCCTGGGATCAAGTCCTGCATTGGGCTCCTTGCTCAGTGAGGAGCTCTCTCTCTCTCTCTGTGACAAATAATTAAATTAAAAAAAAAAAAATCTTAAAAAAAAAAAATGTAGGGGGAGGCAGAGCATGAACAAATCAAGAAGCCACATCTACTCTGCAGCAAATTCTAACAGACAAAAGGCCTGGCAACCTCACCAAGTGAACAATAAAAACCAACAAGTGGTAAGTGGTACGTATAGGTTAATTAAAAGGCTCATAAGAAGGGCAGCTGGCTGGCTCAGTCTGTAGAGCATGGGACTCTTGATCTCAGGGTCATGAGTTCAAGACCCATGTTGAGCATGGAGCCTACTGAATTAAAAAAAAAAAGATGACTTGCAAGATTCACCTAATACTTGCCTATGGCTAAATTTCCCATCCTGATTGAAATCAATTTGTGCTAAATAGCCAACACAGCTGATGAAACCCAGCACTTAAAATGACTTTTCATAATTTCAAATATTTTTATTGTAAACAAGTTTTTGGAGTCATATAGGAGTGTTTCCATTTTATAAACACATTCTGAATTGGGGTAGGTGTGAATGACATCATGTTTGGGATCATAAACAAACCACTAAGTGCATGGGGGTAGATGAAAGAATTGACCATAAAATGATAAATAATGACAGAATAACAATTTCCTAATAGTCTTTTCCATTTTGGGAATATATTTGAAAATGCCATTACAAAGGGTAGAATATGTCCTGTTCTGAGTAATTTCCTATGGCAAGAGGATAAATTACAAAGGGTAGAAGGAAACTTTTAATACCATAAGCATGTAAATTACAAAATGTTGGGTTTTAAATATTAGCAGCTTAAGTCAATTATGCCTGAATTAAACTGTTTAAAAAATATTGAAAACTTGTAACTTTCTGATCTTTTTATTTTTTTTAATATTTATTTATTTGAGAGAGAGCACGAGCGGGGGGAGGGGCAGAGGGAGAAGTAGGCTCCAGGTGGAGCAGGGAGCCCAGTGGGGGGCTCTATCCCAGGGTCCTGGGATCACGACCTGAGCCAAAGCAGACTCTTAACCGACTGAGCCACCCAGGTGCCCCTTTCTGATATTTTTAAATAGACATTATTATTTTGTATATGTCCATATTATTCCATTTGATTTGATCTAATAAACAAATCCTGCAAAGATTGAGATAGCCCTTTATAGCTTTAAAGTAGAAAGAAACAATTAGTATTGACTACAGAAAGTTGGAACACGAAAAAGGCTTAGAGATCCCAAGGCCCACTTCCTCCCTTTGCTGAAAATTAAATTAGGGCCCAGCTAAGGGAAGTTGCTTGCAGGGCTAGTTAGTGGCAGGATTGGAAGTAAAACCCAGGCTTACTAACGCTTGGCCAATGCGGTCCAATTACATATATACGTATATATATGTACGTATATATGTATATATATATATATGATTTAAGGACTTTGTTTTCTTTTAGGGCAGTTTTAGGTTAATAAGAAAATGAAGAGGAAGGTAGCTATCTCCCATATATCCCTTGCCTGCACACATGCCGCGCCTCCTCCATTATCAACATCCCCCACCAGAATGGTACCTTCGTTATAACTGAAAATCATTATCACCCAGAGTACATTGCACATATTAGGTGTGCACACTCTGAGTCTAGCAAATTCATAATAATATAATTACAGTATCACATAGATACTGTTTCACTGCCCTAAAAGTCCTCTGATTCCATTCCATCATCACTCCCTTGCTCACTCATTACTGGGGAACCACTGATCCTTTTAATCTCTCCATATCTTTGCTTTTTCTGGAACGCCACATACTTGGAATCATACAGTATGAAGCCTCTTTAGATGGGCTATTTTCACTGAGTAATATGCACTTCAGGTTCTTCCACGGCTTTTCATGGCTTGATCATTTCTTTTTAGAGCTGAACAGTATTCCATTGTCGGCATGTATCACTGTTTATCCATTCACCCACTAAGGAGACATCTTGGTTGCCTCCAAGTTTTGGCAATTACGAATAAAGCTGCTAGAAACAATTGCGTGCAGATTTTTGCATGGCCCCAAGTTTTCAACTTCTCTGGTAAATACGAAGGAACACAATTGCCAGATATGGTAAGAGTAGGTTTAGTTTTGTAAGAAACTGCCCAAGCGTCTTCCAAAGTGGCTGTAGTGTTCTCACCACCAAGGAATGAGAGCTGGTGTTGTCCCACATCCTCACCAGCTTATGCTGTTTTCAGTGTTCGAGTTTGGCCATTCTAATAGGTGTGTGGTGGCGTCTCGGTGAGGATTTTCGCACCTATGTTCATGAGAGATAGGGTCTAAAGTTTTCTTTACTTGCCATTGCTTTGTTTGGTTTGGGTGTTAGGGTAGTGCTTGGTTCTTAGGAGGTGGGGCTTACGCTCTGCCTCTACCCTCTGAAACCACCTGAGGTTGCTGGGTTCTGTTTTCGAGGGTTATTATTTATTCAATTTCTTTTGTTGCTTGCTTTCTTCTATTATCCCTATAATTGGTAGTTGACAGCTTTTGTGGTTTTTCCACAGTTGTGGAGTCTGCTTTTTTCAGGCCTTGCCATTTGTTTTTTCCTAGTTTCCCAGGTTTTTCTTTTTCCTTTAAAGATTTTATTTATTTCTTCATGGGGGGCGGGCAGAGGGAGAAGCACGCTCCCTGCTGAGCAGGGAGCCCGACGAGGGACCTGATCCCACAACCCTGGGATCATGACCTGAGCCGAAGGCAGACACTTAAGCAACTGAGCCACCCAGGCGCCCTTCCCAGGTTTTTCTGAGAGAACTTCAAGTCAGATTCTTTTCTTAGCTATGTGTAGTCTGCTGATAAGCCCACCAAAGCATTCTTCATTTCTGTTACAGTTTTTGATCTCCAACATTTGTTTTAGAATTCCCTTCTCGGTGCAATGCCTATTCTTGCGTGCTGTCTACTTTATCCAGTACAGCCCTTAGCATCTTAATCACATTTGTTTTAAATTCCTAGTCTCATAATTCCACATCCCTGCCTTGTCTGAGTCTGGTTTGAAGGCTTGCTCAGTCTCTGCAAACCTTTTATATTTATTATGCCTTGTGATTTTGTCTTAAGGCCTATGGGTACTCAGTGACTGGAACTGGTATAGATTTGAGTGGTGTTAAGTGTGGGGAGAAGGGGACTGTTATATATCCATGACTAGGTATCAGTTTGTTTTGTTTGGTTTTATGACTGGAACAGTACTATGATTTCTTTTGCATTGTAATTTCCTCTTTAACCTTTGAGTTCTTTAGGGGTGAATTTTTAAAGTTTGTAAGCTTAAGAAGTTTTGTTTGTAGTGTAAAGTTTTATTTTCTTTTTTTTTTAAGATTTTATTTACTTATTTGACAGAGAGATAGAGAGAGAGTACAAGTAGGCAGAGAGGCAGGCAGAGGGAGAGGGAGAAGCAGGCTCTCTGCTGAGCAGGAAGCCTGATGTGGGGCTCGATCCCAGGACCCTGGGATCATGACCCAAGCCGAAGGCAGACGCTCAACCGACTGAGCCACCCAGGCGCCCCAAAGTTTTATTTTCTTTTATCAAAAAAAAATGTATTGACATATAGGTCTCAGTCTTTCAGTGAGTTTGTGCTTCAGGACTGTGAACTTCACACAAGCCTTGTCAGCGTCCCCTCCACCTTGGTGGGGATAGGATAGATAAGAGTGCCTCAGAGCTGGCTGTTTCCCTTCCTTCTGTTCACCTAGGCTCTGGAAACCTGAGCAAGTTAGGCTCTGCTTAAATAGTGTGCATATTGGTTTAATATGATTGAGATCCATTTGTTGATGACAAAGATGAATCTGTTTTTAGAAGTGTTTTGACATCATCTCATCTGTTTTCACCAATAAGAACTCCATAGCTCAGCTGCTGAGAGGTCCTGCTGGAACTTATCAGTAAAAACATATGAAGAAGCAAGTATGGTAAAGGGGCATTTAGACCAAAGCTACTGAGAGCTGGCGAGGACCATCCGAGAGTGTTGGGTCTGGGCGAGGCAACCCTTTGCTTATCTAAATAGCTCTTCAAAGACCTTAGGGCATTAACTCCTGCTGTGATAAAGGCAGCTCTTCTACCAGCAGTGGGGAATCCTGCACTGGCCCAGAAGGAGATCCTCTTGCACATTGAGACTGGCATCATCACACCCTAGGAACTTGTTCTGGCAACAGCGGACTTTTTCTTTCGGGCTGGCAGCTGGACATCAGCTATGGGTTGGCTAAACTGTCTCTGCAGAGTACCAACTCAAAACAAGTTTTGCCTCAACTAAATTTCGACTTCATTCGTTTCATCTTCTTATGCCTGCTACAATAGTATGATTAATCTATCATTGATTTGGATGTTATTTTCTTTATTGGCTTATTAAGAAATTATCTTGTATGCTATTAGCTTGTGAAATTCCCACTATGAATTTATGTGAAATAAATTGCTCGCAAAGACAAACTCAGTCTCTGAGCATTAATTTGCCCCAAATCAAAACAAATAAGGTTTGCTGCAGGGAGACTTTGTAGAGAACAGTGCTTTGGGGTATTTGAAAATGGTTTCTTTTGGGGAGTCTGGCTGGCTCAGTCAGTAGAGCATGAGGCTCTTAATCTCAGGGTTGTGAGTTCAAGCCCCATGTGGGACATAGACCTTACCTAAAATAAAATAAAAAACAGATAACATTTAAAAAAGAAGAGGAAGGTTTCTTTTCGCCTCTGGAAGCATAACAGATTTTTCTCCTGTCACAGGATATCACAGAATATCACGGGATATTCACTGTGAGAACCAGGTAGACCTCTAGGAGATAAAACTCCACAAATGTGTGGGAACTCTCCACAGGACTGGGTTCCCCTGGAGTTTTTCTCTCTCAGATGTGTCCCCACTGAGACTTCAGCAATTTGTGACATGCAGTTCAGTTTCCCTACTCCGGCACTGGCTCCCACTGGTTTCCACATGTGTGTTTCTGCTTCAGTACGTTGTGATTCTCTGTATTTGCTGGTGTCAATTTGGGGACAGTGGCTTTCCCTGTGACCACACTTCTTTTTGGAATCTAAGAATTCTTTTTTCAGCTTGTTCAGTTTTTTCCTTGTTGTTAGAATGGAGTGGCGACTTCCAGTTTCTTACATGTTGAACTGACACCAGAAGTACCTTCTTCTCCTTTTTATTTCAACCTTCTCAAAAAAATAAAATTACTGGGGTGCCTGGCTGGCTCAGTCAGTGGAGTGTGTGACTCTTCATCTTGGGGTCATGAGTTTGAGCCCCATATTGGGTGTAGAGATTAAAGATTAAATAAACAAAATTACTGACATAATGACACTGCTACGGGCCTGAATCTTTGAGTTCCCCCAAAATTCGTATGTTGAAATCCTAACCCACAAAGGTG
>NW_027688881.1:0-362 GCF_054177405.1 Leptonychotes weddellii | reverse complement strand
CCCCCTCATCACCAGAAAGGAAATTTAGGGCCGAGAATGTTGTATAAATAAATCCTATTACTTCTTCACTAATTCACTACCCCAAGCCCAAACTTGATCAAGTCAATTGTCTTGTCTAAAAGGTATAAAAAGCTGCCTGCTTTAGTCACTTCTTTGAGTCTCATATTTCTATGAGCTCCCATACGTATGAATTGTTTGTTTTTCTCCTATTAATTTGTCTTATGCCAATTTAATTATTAGACAAGCCAAAACCTAGAAGGGAAGAAAGGAAAACTTTTCCCTCCCTACATCATACTCTCCCTGGGCGACCTCATTTATAGGCACTCTTGTGATCACCATATATGTATATTTAAAAGCTTTAT
>NW_027688880.1:0-362 GCF_054177405.1 Leptonychotes weddellii | reverse complement strand
CGCCTGGGTGGCTCAGTTGGTTAAGCGACTGCCTTCGGCTCAGGTCATGATCCTGGAGTCCCGGGATCGAGTCCCGCATCGGGCTCCCTGCTCAGCGAGGAGCCTGCTTCTCCCTCTGACCCTGCCCCCTCTCATATACTCTCTCTCATTCTCACTCTCTCAAATGAATAAATAAATTTAAAAAAAAAAAAAAAAAAAAAGAATGAACTCATATGGTATTTGTCTTTCTCTGACTGACTTATTTCACTTAGCATAATACACTCTAGCTCCATCCACATTGTTGCAAATGGCAAAATTCCATTCTTTTTTATGGCTAAATAATATTCCATTGTGTGTGTGTGTGTGTGTGTGTGTGTGTGTGT
>NW_027688879.1:0-362 GCF_054177405.1 Leptonychotes weddellii | reverse complement strand
CCCAAGAAAACAGGTGCATCTTGCTTGGGTTCTGGTCAATAATTTGGACTCTATGCATTCCCTCAAACACCCATCAACAGAATGACTAGGAGGAGGAGCCCCCAAAATAGAAAAGACTCAGAGATTATGACTTATGCTGCAGATTTACAAATGGATGCAGATATAACCAAGATGTCGGAGATGGAATTCAGGCTAGCAATTGTGAAGGCAATGGCTAGAATGGAGAAATCAATTAACGGCAACATAGAGTTTCTAAGGGCAGAAATGAAAGGTGAATTGGCAGAACTTAAAAATGCTATCAATGAGATCCAATCCAATCTAGATAATCTAACAACTAGGGTAACTGAGGCAGAAGAGAGAAT
>NW_027688878.1:0-362 GCF_054177405.1 Leptonychotes weddellii | reverse complement strand
CTAACTCAGCAGAGCCATCCCATGGTAGGGGACAGGTTGCCAGAGAGGTCACAGAGTACAGCTGGAAAGAGCAGAGCTTGAAGCAGCAGAAGATACGGGTTTGAGGAGAGCTAACTCTTGCCTGACTCATGACTTTATGGGAGTTTCTAAATCTCTCCAGTCGTGCTTTGTTATGTTTTCTGACTACTTATTGATGTATATAATACATCCAGCCTATTTCTTATCTGTAAATAAAAACAATATTTCTAAAAGATCTGCATCTTTTAGAAGTTCATAAATAAAATATTTACAAATGCAATGATAGGATGTTTTGGGTTTGCTTTAAAATAATTTATGGGGGGGAGGATGAGGAAGGGGGTGTG
>NW_027688877.1:0-362 GCF_054177405.1 Leptonychotes weddellii | reverse complement strand
CTCCAGCCCTATCACTCAATATCACCCTTCTGTGTGATTATCACTAGCGTACTATAATTTTATTCATTGATCTTATTTATTTTCTGTATTTTCTCTCCAGAATGTAAGCTCTACAAAATCACAAAATTTTGTTTATTTATAACTTGTCTGTTATCTGTTTTATCTCTAACAATTAGTGCTTGATACATATTAGGCACTCTGTAAATATTTATTCAATAAATGAATGAATCCTACAATTTACATTTTCTGTCCCTGTATCACATCTACTGAGTACTGTTGGAGATGATCCAAGGGCCCATAGCGTTGGTACCACTACAGATTTTTGGATTTTTTTCTCAGCTAAGCTCTTGACTGCTGCTCAT
>NW_027688876.1:0-362 GCF_054177405.1 Leptonychotes weddellii | reverse complement strand
AGATTACTTAGTTATTTCTTATTGATTTGTTAACCCTTTTTTATAGATTAAGGAAATTATTCATCATTCTCTCATATGTCTTTAAAATACTTTTCCTAGTTCTTCGCATTTTGACTTTGTAATGATTGTTTTTTGCACACTGAATTTAAAAAATTTATATACCAATATGGGTCAAATTCTTCTTTTAGGACTTCTGGTTGGAAGTTTAGAAAGGCTTTTCTCACTCTGAGTTTATAAAAATATTCAGTCACATTTTATTTGAGTTCTTTTACATTTTAACTCTTTTTACATTTAAATCTTTGATCCATCTAAACTATATTTGATAGTAAGGAATGAAGTAGAGAATTATTATTATTATTATT
>NW_027688875.1:0-362 GCF_054177405.1 Leptonychotes weddellii | reverse complement strand
GGGGCTCAATCCCAGGACCCTGGGATTGTAACCCGAGCCAAAGGCAGACGCTCAACTGACTGAGCTACCCAGGTGCCCCAAAAAGTGCATTTTCAAGACAAGTGTCCTAGGGCTCTTTCCAAACCTGTAACCACCAAAGCCCTTGTAAATAGAAAGTTTAGAGCTCTCACACCACTAATGTGTTTCTTGCTCTATCACTACTATATTTTTCACTTAAAATTAGGATTTTTTTCCCTTAGGTTTCACAATTCAAGTTAATGTTTTTTTCTTTTTTTTTTTGTTAAGATTTTATTTATTTATTTGACAGAGAGAGACACAGCAAGAGAGGGAACACAAGCAGGGGGAATGGGAGGGGGAGAAGC
>NW_027688874.1:0-362 GCF_054177405.1 Leptonychotes weddellii | reverse complement strand
ATACACTTCAAATTTGTTAAGATGGTAACTTGTTATTTATATTTTTCCAGAATTAAAAAAAAAATTAGAAGCCCAAGTTATAAAAAATTGAAAGCCCAAATTATAAAACAAGTATCTGTTTGGTAAATGCCTCACTGCTCACCAAATGTAATTCAAATTCCCTAACATGGCAGAAAAGGCTCTTTGGTTGGACCCCAACCTAGCATTCAAGGTATAGCATTCCCTCTTTCACAAATGATTCCACTATCTCCAGGCAAATCCTAAGCCTCCATAATTCCAAAGTATTGTTCAGGCTGTTACTTCTGCTGGGAATTGTAGTCTGAGATGCCTCCTCAACCTCCAAAGTCCAGCCAGCTAACAGT
>NW_027688873.1:0-362 GCF_054177405.1 Leptonychotes weddellii | reverse complement strand
GTTCAGCGGGAAGCCTGCTTCTGCCTCTCCCTCTGCCTGCCGCTCTGCCTACTTGTGCTCTCTCTCTCTGTCAAATAAATAAAATAGTTTTTAAAAAAGTTAATTACTTGTGATGCAAAGAATTATAACGATCTAGCTTTAGTTTTAAAAGCATGATGTGATGTGAAAGTACATAATCCAGAACGGGAAAGCTCTGGGTCTCCATTTTGCCTATGTTATTTCACAAGATAAAAACTTTCAGATGCCTTTATTCAAGAGCATTTTTTTAGCAACTATTCCTTGCCCAGCATGATGCTTAACTCTGGGGATAGAGACAAAAGTGAAAAGATAAATTATTTATTTTTATTAGGGCTCCAAATTCC
>NW_027688872.1:0-362 GCF_054177405.1 Leptonychotes weddellii | reverse complement strand
TAAACTGCTGTTGGTGTGTGATAGAAAACATTTGTCATGTTAAGGAAGCTCCATTCTATTTCCATTAAAAAAAAAGAAACAATTCCATGAAATACTTTTATTGGCTTCCTGGACTGATTTTTAAGAAACAAGTTACTCTGTCAACAGAATGAATGAATTAAATTGAATTTCTAATGTTAAACCCATCTTGCTTTCTTAAACACTGGATTTATGTTACTAATAGTTTGTTTAGGGTTTTCATCAATATTCATGTGTGAAATTGGCTTTTAATTTTCTTTGTACTGTCATTAATTTTTGGTTTGAGATTATACTGTCCTCATGAAAAAATTTGGGGTTTGTGTTCTTATTTTTTAAATTTGATT
>NW_027688871.1:0-6995 GCF_054177405.1 Leptonychotes weddellii | reverse complement strand
TCCCACCCCACCCCCCACTCCAGCAACCCTCAGTTTGTTTCCTGCAATTAAGAATTCCTCATATCAGTGAGATCATATGATACATGTCTTTCTCTGTTTGACTTATTAAGAGTGATGCAGGATTATCTTTATAAAGGATTCAAATTGCACAGTGTCGCAGTGCACTTTCCATTGCTTCCAAATAAAGAGAACCCTGGTGATCTGAGCTTTTCCCATCCTCGCTTTCCATTTTCATCCTTCTTTAATATAAAGATGACATAAAAAGAAATCCTCAATTGTGGTTAGGTTTAACTTACTACCTAATCATTTTCTTTGTCCAAAAAATGTATTTAAGGATTTCTTCCAAGTAACCAGCTTGTTTTGTTAACTGAGGTCCCAAGGGCCTCATCGAAGTCAGTGTGATTTTCTAGCTGCTTATTGGAATAGAAAAATCCTACTGATCGGGGCTCCTGGGTGGCTCAGTTGGTTAAGCGACTGCCTTTGGCTCAGGTCATGATCCTGGAGTCCTAGGATCGAGTCCCGCATCGGGCTCCCTGCTCAGCGGGGGGTCTGCTTCTCCCTCTGACCCTCTTCCCTCTCGTGCTGTCTCTCATTCTCTCTCTCTCAAAATAAATAAATAAAAAATAAAATCTAAAAAAAAAAAAAAAAGAAAAATCTAACTGATCAGCCTCAGTTTTATAAACATATCCATGGAATATATGAAACTATTCTCAGCAGAGAAGCAAGTGAAATATGAATGAACAAAAGATGTTTTGTGTATATTCATTTCATTAACTTTTTATTGTCAATATTATTCAGGAATTCCCTCATTTTAAATAACCATGAGTACTGTTTTCAAAAGCTGTTTCAACCAAATATCATGAACTAATATTTGAATGGATATCAATACCTAAAAAATCTGCTTTTAAATTTGCAAGAGAAAGAACTATTGGCTAAAATTCAAAAATAAGGCAATGTATTTGATGAGGGGTTCATGATTTATAGTTCTAAGCAGTCATTTTCTTCCTTGGTAGTTCATTACTGGCTGCAAGAAGCTGTTCTTTTCCGGACCCTGTACTCAGTGGTCACTGCTATTACTGAAGGCAGGAGATACATTAGGTGGTGAGGGAGCTATGGACCAACTTGAGTTATTTTCATATGGATAGCAATAATAAATGCATAGAAATGATAACCATAAGCAGATCCCAACAAATGTCAAAGGGTAGCAATCATGCAGAGCATGTTTTCTGATCACAATGAGATAATAATTAATAATTTCAAAAATTAAAAGTACACTTCTAAATAAAAAAATAAAAATAAAAATTGGAGTTATAGGGGAAATATTTATAAAAAAACAACTTAACACAGTGCCTAAGGGAAGTCAGCATTATTCAACACTGATGCCCACCACAATAGGGAGATGAGCTGTCCCAGCTGGCCTGAGACTCTCCAGGTTTTAGTCCTGAAAGTCCTGCATCCAGGAACAACTTCAATCACAGGCATATTGGGATGTTTGGCCACTCTTTATGACAACTAGAACCTTTAAGAAAACAGTGTGGACAGAATAAATAGATTCTGTTGAGTTAGGGACAGGGTAATTTATTACCCAATTTGGGGCTATATTTAAGAATGAAAAGGAGCACTATTAAAATTATATTGTGATAACATGCATAATCTGGGACAGACTAAAACAGGGCCAGCAAAGTTTTTCTGTAAAGGGCAAGAGGAAGTGTAAGAGTATTTATGAGAAGAGTGTAATAGAGCATGGCTGAGTCAAGAAACAGAGAATAAACTAGAAGAGCAATAAGAGTTTCTTGAGGTTAGTGTTGTAAGTTTGATTTTGGACACCCAAACCAGTATTTCCAAAATTCCTCTTCTCACCTTCTATCGTTCATCTTTGTAATCTCAGTTGTCTCCATATGGGGATCTTTCTTGTTTTATATTCCTGAGGCCAAAGGTGCAGTATACTTGAATAACTGAAAGAGGACTCTGGTGTCTCCTGGTGATTTATTTTTGTCAAAAATCAGCAGTCTAAATACTGCAGGACACGAAACTCAAGATACCATAACAGATATATTGGGATCCCTTATAATGTTGGTGCTGGGGCAAAGGTTGACAACTATCTCAAAGGCCAGTTATGAACCAACAAGTACAAGTGGTGTTTGGAATAGCTGTGACATCTTACAGATTCTGACTTGACCTGTATGACAATTCTGATTGGCTGTGAGCTGAATTTTGGGGCAGAGGAAAAACATATTTACACTGAAAGAATGTAAAATAAAGGCTCTTAAGTTCTGGCTTATTAGAGAAATAGTAATACTAGTTAATGTTATAAAAATTATTTTAAGGACACCTGGGTGGCTCAGTCAGTTAAGCATCTGCCTCTGGCTCGGGTTATGATCCTGGGGTCCTGGGATCGAGTCCCACATAGGCTCCTCGCTCAGTGGGGAGCCTGTTTCTCCCTCTGCCTGCCAGTCCCCCAGCTTGTTCTCTCTCTCTCTCTCCCTCCGACAAATAAATAAATACAATTAAAAAATTATTTTAGGGCACCTGGGTGTCTCAGTTGGTTACATGTCTGCCTTTGGCACAGGTCATGATCCCAGGGTCCTGGAATCGAGTTCCACATCAGGCTCCCTGCTCAATGGGGAGTCTGCTTCTCTCTCCCTCTGCTGCTCTCTCTCTCTGTCAAATAAAAAATAAAATCTTTAAAAAATAAAAAAATATATTTTAATACTGCAATTGGAAATGTCATAGGATAGTGCTTGAGAGCATACATTGCCCAGGTTCAAATGTTAGCTGCTTCTGTGAACGGTTGTGAATTTTGAGCAGGTTACTTAACTGCTCAGCTTCCTTGTTTGTAAAATAGCAGTAATAGTATTATCTACTTCATGGTGTTGGGATGAGGAGTAAATCAATCAATACCTGTAAAGCACTTAAAGTGATGCATTATCCATAATAAACCTGCAATAAATGTTCACTGTTATTATAGGACACTTTGTTTTTGGAAAGAACCTTTAAGTATAGGATCTATATGTTTGCACAATTATCTTGCACAACTTCAGAAAAAAAAAGATTGTGTTCATTTGTTTTATTCAGCAAATACGTATGTTTTGAGAGCCTAGTGTGTGCCAAATGTGGTACTATGTTGCAAAGTATATAAAATAAACATAAAAACCATGAAGAGTCTGGGATTTTGTAGAGCTTGCAAGCTAACAAGTTAGCTTACCACAGTTTCATGAATGCTGGCAGAAGACCTAAGACTCTGGATCAAAGTCAAAGATAGTTTCCTAGTCACAGCACTAGCAGTCACCAGAGTACCAGCATTTTTGTACCAGTTTCTGGAGCCTCAATTCCACAGCATAATGCAAAGAGATTCTTATTATACCTACACATACAGTGGATTATGTTACAGGAGAGGAACCCTGAGTTTAGAAATCCCAAATATTTGCCTGTAGGCAGTAAGTGTGGCTGCCTTTTGCTCCAGAGAAAGATATAATCTTCAACTCAAAGGGCTGTTAACTATACCAAGATCCTTGAAAAAACAGTCCGTGAAAAGAAAAAAAAAAGTGGCATTCATGAAGCCTACATTCATGTGGAGGGGAGAAAATAATAAGAAGAAATGGTGGGTTAAAATAAGGATATACCACAAGAATACCCTGGCAAATAATAATCCCTTGAGTCCACTGAGGCTAAGCACCTCAGAGTCATGGTTTGTGTGAGTAGCTGTCCTCTAAGGAAAGAAAAGTAGGATAAGAAGTATTCATTTCTGGAAGGGACCTGGGTTCTACAGATTTATTTGGTGTGTCACAACCTGAGTACCACAGGGAACACTCTCTCCAAGAGTAGTCACAGTGTGTACCTACTAACGGTTAATTTTCTTCTGACCAGAGAGTACCTGGCCTTTAATATCTCACAGTGCTTGTGCTTTATTATGCCATGTTCCCTGGATGACTTTTCTATAGTGAATGGTTTTTGTGTACACCAGTATCCCTTTGGGTTTCTAAATATAACTCTTTTTTTTAATTTAAATTCAAGTTAGTTAAAATATAGTGTATTATTGATTTCAGGAGTAGAATTTACTGATTCTTCAATTACATATAACACCCAGTGCTCATCCCAACAAGTGCCCTCCTTAACGCCCATCACACATTTATCCCATCCCCTGCCCACCTCCCCTCCAGCAAACCTCAGTTTGTTTCCTAGAGTTAAGCATCTCTTATGGTTTGCCTCCCTCTCTGTTTTCATCTTATTTTATTTTTCCTTCCCTTCCCCTACGTTCATCTGTTTTATTTCTTAAATTCCACGTATGAGTGAAATCATATGATATCTATCTTTCTCTGACTGACTTCTTTCACTTAGCATGATACACTCTAGTTCCATCCACATTATTGCAAATAGCAGTATTTCATTCTTTTTGATTGCCAACTAATATCCCTTTGTGTGTGTGTATGTACACGCACACACCACATCTTTATCCATTCATCAGTCAATGGACATTTGGGCTCTTTCCATAATTTGGCTATTGTTGATAGTGCTGCTATAAACATTGGGGTGCATGTGCTCCTTTGAATCAGCATTTCTTTATCCTTTGGATAAATACCTAGTAGTGCAAGTGCTGGGTTGTATTTTTAACATTTTGAGGAACTTCCATACTGTCTTCCAGAGTGGCTGTACCAGTTTGCATTCCCACCAACAGTATGAAAGCATTCCCTTTTGTCCTCATCCTTGCCAACATCTGTTGTTTTCTGAGTTGTTAATTTTAGCCAGTCTGACAGGTGTGAGATGATATCTCATGATGGTTTTGACTTGTATTTCCCTGTTGATGAGTGATGTTGAGCATCTTTTCATGTGTCTGTTAGTCATCTGGATGTGTTCTTTGGAAAAGTGTCTATTCATGTCTTCTGACCATTTATTAACTGGGTTGTTTGTTTTTGGATGTTGAGTTTGATAAGTTCTTTATAGATTTTGGATACTAACCCTTTATCAGATACATCATTTGCAAATATCTTCTCCCATTCCATAGGCTGCTTTTTCATTATGTTGATTGTTTTCTTCACTGTGCAGAAGATTTTTGTCTTGATGAAGTCCCAATAGTTCATTTTTGCTTTTGTTTCTCTTACCTTTGGAGATGTGTCTAGTAAGAAGTTGCTGTCATCGAGGTCAAAGAGTTGCTGCCTGCTTTGTCCTCTAGGATTTTTTGGTTTTCTGTTTTAACATTTAGGTCTTTCAACCATTTTGGATTTATTTTTGTGTATTATGTAAGAAAGTGGTCCAGTTTCATTCTTCTGCATGTTGCTGTCCAGTTTTCCCAACAACATTTGTTAAAGAGACTGTCTTTTTTCCATTGGATATTCTTTCCTGCTTTGTCGAAGGTTCATTGACCACACAGTTGTGGGTCCTTTTCTGAGTTTTCTATTCTGTTCCATTGGTCTATGTGTCTGTTTTGTGCCAGTATCATACTGTCTTGATGATTACAGCTTTGTAATACAGCTTGAGGTCCAGAATTGTGAAGCCTCCCACTTTGGTTTTCCTTTTCAACATTACTTTGGCTATTTGGGGTTCTTTTTTGGTTCTATACAAATTTTAGGATTGTTTGTTCTAGCTCTGTGAAATATGCTGGTGTTATTTTGATAGAGATTGCATTGACTATGTATATTGCTTTGGGCAGTATAGACATTTTAACAATATTTGTTCTTCCAACCCTAGAGCATGAAATGTTTTTCCATTTCTTTATGTCTTCTTCAATTTCTGTCAGAAGTTTTCTATAGTTTTCAGCATATTTTTACCTCTTTGGTTAGGTTTATTCCTAGGTAGCTTATGATTTTTGGTACAATTATAAATGGGATTGATTCCTTGATTTCTTTTTCTGCTGCTTCATTATTGGTGTATAGAAATGCAACAGGTTTCTGTATATTGATTTTATATCCTCCAACTTTGCTGAATTCATGTATTAGTTCTAGTAATTTTTTGGTACAGTCTTTCAGGTTTTCTACATAGAGTATCATGTTGTCTGCCAAGAGTGAAAGCTTGACTTCTTCCTTGCTGATTTCGGTGCCTTTTACTTCTTTTTGTCATCTGATTGCTGAGGCTAGGACTTCCAGTTGAACAACAGGTCATGTACCTGACCTTAGGGGAAAAGCTCTCTTTTTTCCACATTGAGGATGATATTAGCTGTGGGTCTTTCATATATGTCCTTTATGATGTTGAGGTATGTTCCTTCTATCACTATTTCCTTGATGGTTTTTATCAAGAAAGGATGCTGTATTTTGTCAGATGCTTTTGTTTATTGAGAGGATCATATGGTTTTTATCATTTCTTTTATTAAAGTGGTATATCATGTTGATTGATTTGAGGATATTGAACCACCCTGCAGGGATAAATCTCACTTGGTCATGGTGAATAATCCTTTCAAGGTACTGTTGGATTTGATTAGATAATATCTTGTTGAGAACTTTTGCATCCATATTCATTAGGAATATTGATCTGTAATTCTCCTTTTTAATGGGGTCTTTATCTGGTTTTGGAATCAAGGTAATGCTGGCCTCATAGAATGAGTTTGGAAGTTTTCTTCCCATTTCTGTTTTTTGGAACAGCTTCTGAAGAATAGGTATTACTTTTTTTTTAAATGTTTGGTAGAATTCCCCTGGGAAGCCATCCAGCCCTGCACTCCTGTTTGTTGGGAGATTTTTGATTACTGAATCAATTTCTTTGCTGGTTATGGTCTGTTTAAATTTTCTATTTCTTTCTGTTTCAGTTTTGGTAGTTTCTGTTTCTAGGAATTTATCTATTTCTTCCAGATTGCCCAGTTTGTTGGCATATAATTGTTCGTAATATTCTCTTCTAATTGTTTGTATTTCTGTGGTGTTGGTTATGATCTCTCCTTTTTCATTCATGATTTCATTTGGGTCCTTTCTCTTTTCCTTTTGATAGTGTGGCTAGGGGTTTATTGATTTTGTTAATTCTTTCAAAGAACCAGCTCCTAGTTTCATTGATCTGTTCTACTTTTTTTTTTTTTT
>NW_027688870.1:0-14618 GCF_054177405.1 Leptonychotes weddellii | reverse complement strand
TTGATTCAGAATGTGTATATATTGTGAAATGATTACGGCAGTAAGTCTGGTTAACAGTTGTCACCGTGCATAGTTCCAAAAATTTGTGTGTGTGCGATGAGAACTTTTAAGATCTATGCTTCACAACTTTGAGATAGGTAGTAGAATATCAATTATAGTTACCATGCTGTATATTACATCCCATGACTCAATAAACTGGAAGTTTGTACCTTTTGACCCTCTTCAAAAGACCTAAAATTACTTGGTCAGATAAAGTTTCTGAATATTTACTCTGTTTCTCTACTTAACTCATATAGACTCATGTATTAATGGTGGCAGAGTCCAATTACTAAAAAAAAAAAAAAAACCTTACTAGGACCCAAAATGGCAGTGCTTAGAAATACACGGAGAAAAGGATACAGAATCAAAGTAAGGCTGTGGATGACGGCCAAAGGCTAGCTCCCAGTAAGGTGTCCAAAGAGGTTAGGTGGAGGCTGCAATGTCTTACAATACAGGGCCTTACTGGACATACTTTCTCTTTTGGACCATCGACCTGTGCATGGAATATTTTGGATCAGGGAGCTCAAAATGGAATTTCAGCTGGTGCTTTTTTTTTTTTTTTTTTTTAAGATTTTATTTGACAGAGAGCTGGAACACAAGCAGGGGAAGTGGGAGAGGGAGAAGCAGACTCCCTGCTGAGCGGGGAGCCCGATGTGGGGCTCTCTCCCCAGGACCCTGGGATCATGACCTGAGATGAAGGCAGATGCTTAATGACTGAGCCACCCAGGTGCCCTTCAGCTGGCGCTTCTTAAACCTGCTAGTCTTACAGGCACATTCACATGTATGTATGTGACCATCTCTAATGGGTGGCATTTCTCTATTATGGAGGAAGTTGAGCATCTTTTCATCCATTTATTGACCATTGAGGTAGAAGCTTCATCTATTCAAGGTTACTGTCTATTTTTCTATTGATTTCTGTTTTTTCTTACTGATTTATGGCAGTTATTTTTTTGAATTTTTTTTATTACTATGTTTAATCACCATACATTACATCATTAGTTTTTGATGTAATGTTCCATGATTCATTGTTTGCGTATTAACACCCAGTATGGCAGTTATTTTTATATTCTGGATATAAGTCTTCAGATATATGTGTTGCAAATATATTTTCCCATTGTGTGGATACAGTTTCACTCATTTAAAGGTACTTTTTGGTGAAGATAAATTCTTAATTAAAAAAATTTTTTAATTGGAGTATAGTTGACATACAATAGTAAGTTAGTTTCAGGTGTATTTTCATAATTTAGGTGTATTTTCATGATACAATTATATGTATTATGAAATGCTCACCACAGTAAGAGTATTACAATATTTTTGACTGTATTTCTTATGCTGAACTTTTCTTAATGTAGTACGTTGTGTTGGTATTTTCCTTTTATAGTTAAGAGATAATTTCCCCTATTCAAGACATTGTTTGCCACTCTGAGATCATGAAGATATTCTCTTTATAATCTTATAGAAACCACATGGTTTTATATTTCACATAGAGATATATTTTGTATGATGTGAGGTTGGGGTCAAGTTTTATTAATTTTTTCATTTGGATATTTAATTGACCCAGAACCATTTATTGAAAGAGACATTCTTTACCGTTGGTCTAGAGTAGCACTTTTGTCATAAATAGTTTATTTAAGTGTGGGTCTCTTTCTGGGCTTTCTATCTTTGACTTTCTATCTTTGTGCCCATATCACACTGTCTCAACTACTATAGTTTTATGGTAACTCTTGCTAACTGGCAAAGTCCTTCTGCCCTTGTTCTTCAGTAATGTCTTGCCTGTTCTTAACACTTTATGTTGCTATGTAAATTTCAGAATTACCTTGACAAGTTTTACATAAAAACCTTTTCAAAATTATGTCATAGAATATATCTCCATTTATTCAGGTTTTCATTTGTTTTACTTAATTATTTTGTATTTACATGGACTTGCACACATGAATATATTTATTCCCATATGTGTTTGCTGTTCTGAATGTTTTAAAATTTCACTTAGAAACATAAACAACATTTTTGTATTGATCTTGTATACATAACCTTGTTAAACCTAATAATAATTTATCTGTATATCTTTTGGATTTTTATATCCACAGTCACCAATTAAAGTAATGACAGATTTGTTTACCTTATATATCAAAGTTTAGATCTCCCTATAAGATGACACCGAGATAAGGATTCATTGCAAGTGTTTTATTTGAGAGTTGATCCCAGGAAACAATGGTTATGGGAGTAAAAAAATGAAAGGGGTGCCTGGGTGGCTCAGATGGTTGGGCGTCTGCCTTCGGCTCAGGTCATGATCCCGGGGTCCTGGGATCGAGTCCCACATCGGGCTCCCGGCTCGGCAGGGAGCCTGCTTCTCCCTCTGACCCTCTCCCCTCTCATGCTGTTTCCCTCTCACTCGCTCTCTAAAAAATAAATAAAATCTTAAAAAAAAAAAAAATGAAAGAAGGTTGATAAGGAATTCCATATCAAGCAAGTCACCTTGAAGGCTTAATTACACTGGAGAATGCATGAATCATTTAGAAAACTTGCCTTAGAGTTATCCCATCCAAGGGGTAAGCAAAGTAAAGTACATTTTTTTTTTTTAAGTCCTGTACATATGTAGTTGAGGGATCATCCCAAGAATGAGTTAATTCCCAGGGGCAAATCACTTCTACCCTGCCACGAGAGCAGGTGAAGTGATTCCATCAGTGTAAGAAAGTCCTCAGGAAAGGAGTGAAGGTGCCGCGTAGTTGGCTAGTGTGTATCAAAGTGGTAAAAGTGAGGTGGCCAGGACAAAGCACCAGGAGTGCTCATTACATTTTCTGATCTTTGTAGAATTTCTTTCTTTCTCTTGCCTTATTAGTGTCCTGGGTTCTAGCCATATTGAAAAGTGATAGTGGTCATCCTTACATGATTCTTGATCTCAAAGAGGAGGCTTTCACCATTTTATCATTCACTAGGATGTTTGCTATGGATTTATTATAAATACCCTTTATCAAATGAAGAAAATTCTCTTCTATTCATTAGTTTGTTTGTGTTTGAAATAAAAATGGATGTTTAATTATATCAAACATTTTTCGGCATCTAATGAGATGATGGTATGATTTTTCTCATTTATTTTGTTAATGTGGTGACTTAGACTGATTAATTTTTAAATCCTTAACTAACCTCACATTCCTGGAATAAACCCACCTTGTTTGTTTTGGTTATTATATATTACAGAATTCATTTTGCTAATATTTAGTTTAGGAGTTTTACATTTATATTACTGTATGAGATTGGTATTCTTTCTCTTGATTTACTTATCAAAATTTCTTATGAAGGTTATGCTGATTTTCTTAAATGATTGGAAAACATTCTTTTTCTGTTCTCTTGAAAATTTTGTATATTATTGGCATTTTTCCTTCCTTAAATGTTAGGGAGAATTTGTTGATAAAAGGTATCTTGCTGGTAAAGAAAGATATAAAATAAGATGCACAAGTTCACCCTATTTCTGATAGTGAAGCAGCCAAAATTCTATCTATACTACACCAAAAGACATAAGCTATTTCTAAATAAAAGGTCATCTTTCATATGGTATGTGTCAAGATGTCATTCTTGAGCTATTAATCTATCCTCTGTAACCTACACATACTCTAAGACTTAGAGAATATCATGTCTTGCAAAAACAATTCTTTAAAACTCCAGCCCACTCATATCTGCTTTGAACTTCTGTGCTATTGATGGACAGTTTACCCAATGACTTTTCTCTGCCATTGTGTGTGTGTGAATACCCTCCTGAGCTATAGTATAAATTCTACAAGGGCAAAAGACATGAATTATGAATACATGAATATATATATACACACATATATATCTATATATAAATATTTAAGTGTGCATGTTATACATATGAAATGGCAGTCGTATGTTTGGCTGCTACCACTACAAATTTCTACACATTAATTTTGGTGGCACAGTTTGGTCAGGGCTAAGGTTTTACTTTAATGCCTGCAATACCTCTCAAAAGATGAAGACCTCTATTCGTTTTTGTTGGGGAGGGGTTGGGTCTTAAAAATGCCCATACTAAAGATTGGGAGGTGTTCATAGCACATGCACTGCACCAGGGAAAGGCGGGATCATGCAATGCAGGTAAGAATATTTCAAGTGCCACAAACAACATGCTAACCCATGGCAACCAGGCAGTCTGACCACATGCTAATGCAAGAGATGACTCATGCTGACCCAGCTTCTGTGAAGCTCCCTAGCTCGGGTGGCTCTTGGCCCAGCATATCTCCATTTCTATGATGGATTAAATATTTGTGTCCCCTCAAAATTCACATTTTGAAGCAGTAAGCCCCAGTGTGATAGTGTTTGGGGGGTGGCTTCTTCGGGAAGTAATTAGGTTTAGATGCAGTCATGAGGGTGGAATTCCCATGGGGGGTTTAGTTCCCTTAGAAAAATAGGCACCAGAAGCTCTCTGCCCCTTTCCACCACGTGAAGACACTGAAGGAAGGCGGCCATATACATCCAGGAAAAAAGTCCTCATCGGGAACTGAATTGACTGGCACCTTGATCTTGGAATTCCCGGCCTTCAGAACTGTGAGAAACCTGCGTCTGTTGTTTAATCTATGCAGTCTCTGGTATGTTGTCATAGCAGCCCAGGCTGACTAAGAGATTTCTCAGTACCAATCCTCTGCTAGCCACATAACCATGTTCCTCTGTCCTCATTTCAGTCTTGGTGTCTTTTTTATCTAGGAAATATGCATCTGAAGCTTTTCCTCTCACATGAAAGCCAGAAGCTTTTTAAACTACAGATATTTCTAGCTCTTGTTTATAGTTTATAGTAGGTGATTCATGTCTAAGAGTTTGGTCTGGTGTATAAAAGAGGACTTCCAGAAACACTAAAGGAGGGATATGGAAAGCATGGGGAACACTTAGAAATGTTAATTCACCCCACATATTTATCTACCATCATACTTAGCACTTATTTATTGATGTACTTTGGATGCACTCCTGAGCTCTAATGGTGAATGAGCATAGGAACAGATGCAAACCAATAAAGTTAACAGCCTGTTTAAGGCACTTGTCCCCTGCCCCTAGTCTGCAATGCCTCTGGAAGGTTTTATTTTGTTAATTAATAAAGTTGTAATTGGGTCATTTTCCTATCCAAGAGCTTCTGGGAAAGTTTTCAGAAAAAAGAAAAAATATGAGATGACATATTTCCCCCCAAATTAAAATACATGAGCTTCACTTTTGGCAGTAGTTGACTAGATAACTTTTATCAGTGCTGTTTCAGAGGACAATTAGACCAGCAAAAGACTTTGAAAATTTGAAAACATCTGCTTGGCCGTATGGAAGAGCTAGCCAGACAGTAAAGAATTATCAAGCCAAAATGAGGAACCTCCTATTTGGGACAGCTCTTCCCCTGAGAGTGACTGAAGGTTGAGTAAAACAAAGCAAAGGTAAACAAAGTAGAAGTAAACAAATAATTAAGATAACCTAATGAAAGAGAACAAACATGAAATAGTGAGGGTCAGTAGGGCCAAATATGGTTCTTTGAGAAGCCCAATAAACTAGATAAAGCCCAGGTGACACTGAGGAAGAAGAAAAAAAGGTGGGACAGAAATAGCAAATGTGTGTGTAGAAACAGTTTTTATTACAAATATAATAAAAGGTTTTTATGAATTACTTTGTCAATACATTTAAACATTTTAATAAAATGAAAATTAAAGGACAACTTAACAAAACTGATGTGAGGAGAAATAAAAATATGACCTTTCATATCACTGTTAAAGAAATTGAATCTGTAATTTTAAATATTTCCGTAGAAAACAATAAAAGTCATAGGCTAAAATGTCCATCAACAGCACAGAAGTCAAAAGCATACGGATGTGGAAGTGTTTTTGCAAGACGTGATATTCTTTAGATCTTGGAGCATGAATAAGTTATAAATATATGAGAGACAGAACATTAATAGAACAAGATCGGCATTTTGATGTGTACCCAATGAACCTTTTATTCAGAAATAGCTTTTGTCTTTTGGTTTACTATAGATATGACTTACACTGCTTCACTACTAGAAATAGGGTGAACTTACGCATCTCAGTTTAGGTCTTTCACCATATTCTTATTCAGAGTTATTTTAGGTCTAAAGCATCATAAATCTTGAGATTGGAGATTTGGAGGCAGCATGATGACATACTTTTTGCATAGAACATTACCAGAATGGACTACAAAGATCACATACCTGTTGTCAGGTGAGTTGTCTTGTTGATTTCTCAGTGAGTCATTTGCACCATTGGCCACACTTCATAGATGGGGATTTTCATGACTATGGCTTCAGGAGTTTGGACTTTTATCCCAGGTCAGGAAAGGCAAATCAGTGGCAAAATCAAATCCATTCCCTTCTCCTAGCCTGACCAGTCCTCACTCTCACTCAGTCTGTAGACCGCCTCAAGGGTCATTCTCACTTAAGATGATTGAGGCATTCCCTAAAAATCCATTAGAGCTATGATACAAGTTTAAAACCTAGTAAAAATATCTGTAATTGTGGGGGGCTTCAACCAGCTAAAAGAGGTTGAAGAACCAGCTACTATGTTGATTAATAGTAGCAAGAACATGCATGTTTAGGGCACCTGGGTGGCTCAGTTGGTTAAGCGACTGCCTTTGGCTCAGGTCATAATTCTGGAGTCCCAGGATGGAGTCCCGCATCGGGCTCCCTGCTCAGTGGGATCTGCTTCTCCCTCTGACCCTCCCCCCTCTCATGCTCTCTCTCTCTCTCTCTCTCTCATTCCCTCTCTCAAATATTTAAATAAAATCTTAAAAAAAAAAAAAACATGTTTAGGCTTTTCATGAGCAGGGGAAATAGGGCATTATGACCCAGGTGATTAAGTTTTTTCTTCGTTAATATAGCTCAATGGTAATAATTCAGAGTGAAGCTTTTCAAAGACATTAGTATCGAAGAGGAATTGAAAGGATAGAGTTTGATTGACAGGGTCTCTCACAACAAGGAGTCTTGAAGTGGTGACTCCCTGACTGGCTGATTTAGCAGCTAAACCCCATCAGATCTCTCCTTTCTTTCCTTAGAAGTTCTGTTGGCTTTCCCTTCATGGTTGGAGGATGGTTGATCCAAGCATCATCTCTTCCTACAATAATTTTGAATGCAGGTGGGAAGGGGAATTAGAGAAGGCTCTCCATTCATTTTACTTTGTATTTATCAGGGAGGAATATATTTCCAAGAGATCTTAAACAGAATTCCTCTTAGACTTTGATTATTTTTCTTGAGTATAGTTACACACAATGCTAGATTAGTTTCAAGTGTACAACACAGTGATTCAACTTTTCTATATGTTATACTATGCTCATTACAAGTGTAGCTACCATCTGCCACCAGACTATTATATCTCTATGCTGTGTCTTTTATTCCAGTGACTTATTCCATAACTGGAAGCCTGTATCTCCCACTTTCACCCATGTTACCCATTACCCATCCCTTCCCTCTGGCAACCATCAGTTTGTTCTCTGTATTTGTAGGTCTGATCTGCTTTTTGTTGATTTTTTTTTTTTTTTTGGTTCCACATAGGAGTGAAGTCATATGGTATTTGTCTTTCTCAGTCTGACTTATTTCATTTAGAATAATACTCTCTAGGTCTACCCATGATGTTGCAAAAGGCACAGTCTCATTCTTTTTTTATGGCTGTGTAATACTGTGTGTGTGTGTGTGTAGTACATCTCCTTTATCCAACTATTGATAGGCACTTGGGTTGCTTCTATATCTTGACTATTGCAAATAATGCTTCAATAAACATAAGGTTGTGTATACCTTAAGAAATTAGTGTTTTCATTTTCTTTGGGTAAATGAAATTCCCAGAAGTGGAATTATGGGATCATATGATAATTGTTTTTAAATTTTTGAGAAGCTTTCATACTGTTTTACACAGCGGTTGTACCAATTTACATTCCTACCAACATGGCATGAGGGTTCCTTTTTCTCTCCACATCCTTGTCAACAACTTTTTATTTCTCAACTTTTTGATTTTCGCTGTCCTGACAGGTGTAAGGTGATAACTCATCTCATTGTGGTTTTGATTTGCTTTTCCCTGATGATGAGTGATGTTGAGCATGTTTTCATGTGTCTGTTGGCTATCTGTATGTCATCTTGGAAAAATACCTATTCAGGTCTTGACCATTTTTTAATTGGATTGTTGTGTTTTTTTTTGTTTTGGTATTCAGCTGTAAAAGTTACAAATTTTGGTTATTAACCCCTTATCAGATAGAGCATTTGCAGATGTCTTTTCCCATTCAGTATGTTGCCTTTTTGTTTTGCTGATGGTTTCCTTCACTGTGCAAAAGTTTTTTCTCATGTAGTCCCAATAGTTTATTTTTGCTGTTGTTTCCCTTGCTTTAGGAGAAATGTCTAGAAAAGTGTTGGTGTGGCCAATGTCAAAGAAATTACTGCCTATGTTCTTTTCTGAAATTTTGATGGTTTCAAGTCTCACAGTTAGGCCTTGAATCCATTTTGAGTTTATTTTTGTGTATGGTGTTATAAAGTGATCCTGTTCCTTTTTTACATGTAGCTGTCGAGTTTTCCGAGCACCATTTATTAAAGATATTTTTTCCCACTGTATATTCCTGCCTCCTTTGTCATAGCATGGATATAAGTGGGAATTTATTTCTTGGCTCTATATTCTGTTCTACTGATCTGCGTGTCTATTTGGTGCCATTACCATACTGTTTGATTACTACAATGTTTGGTATATCTTGAAATCTGGAATTGTGGTACTTCCAGCTTTGTTTTTAAGTTTGCTTTGGCTATTTGGGGTCTTTTATGGTTCCATACAAATTTTAGTATTTGTTCTAGTTCTGTGAACAATACTGTTAGTATTTTAATAGGGATTGCCTTGACTCTGCAGGTTGCTTTGGGTAATATGGACATTTTAACAATATTCTTCCAATCCATGAGCATGGGATATCTTTCCATTTGTTTAGTGTCATTTTCAATTTCTTTCATCATTGTTTTGTAGTTTTCAGAGTGCATGTCTTTCACCTCCTTGGTTAAGTTTATTCCTAGGTATTTTATTTTTTTAGGTGCAATTGTCAATGGAATTGTCTTCTCTTTCTGCTACTATGTTATTAGTGTATATAAATGATACCGATTTCTAGGTATTTTGACAACTTTACTGAATTCATTTATTAGGTGTAATAGTTTTTTGGTGGAGTCTTTAGACCTTTCTATGTATAGTATCACATTATCTGCAAATAGTAACAGTTTAATTCTTTCTTACTAATATGGATGCTGTTTATTATCTTCTTTGATTGCTATAGCTGGGATTGCCAGTACTATGTTGAATGAAAGTGGTGAGAATGAACATTATTGTGTTGTTGCTGATCTTAGAGGGAAAGCTCTCAGTTCTTCATAGTTAAGTATGATGTTAACTGTGGGTTTTTCCATATATGGTCTTTATTATGTTTATTTGTTGTGTCTCTAAACCCACTTTGTTGAGATCTTTAATCATGAACAGATGAATTTTGTCAGTGCTTTCTCTGCATTTATTGAGATGATCATATGCTTTTTATCCTTTGTTTTGTTGATGTGGTATATGATGTTGATTGATTTGTGAATACTGAACCATCCTTGCATCCCTGGAATAAATCCCACTTGATTGTGGTGAATGATGCTTTTAATGTATTGAACATGATTTGCTAATATTTTGTTGAGAATTTTTGCATCTATATTCATCAAGGGTATTGGTCTGTAGTTTTGTTTTGCTTTTGTGGTATCTTTATCTGGCTTTGGTACCTGGATAATGTTGGCCTGGTAGAAAGTGTTAGGAAGTTTCCTTCCTTGTTTATTTTTTGGAATAGTTTGAGGAGAATAGGTAATAACTCTTCCTTAAGTGTCCAGTGGAATTCACCTGTGAATCCATCTGATACTGGATTTTTATTATTTATTTTTATTGATGCAATTTTGGTACTAGTAATTGCTCTGTTCAGATATCCTATTTTTTCCTGATTCAGTTTTGGAAGATTTTATGTTTCTAAGAATTTATCTGTGTCTTCTAGGTTGTCCAATTAGTTGGTATATAATTTTTCATAGTATTCTCTTAAAATCCTTTTTATTTCTGTGATGTACATTGTTACTTCTCTTTTATTTCTGATTTTATTTATAGGGTTCTTTTTTTTTCTTGCTGAGTCTGGCTAAACATTTCTCAATTTTATCTTTTCAAAGAACCAGCTCTTTGTTTTACTGATTTTTTTTTCTGTTTTTATAGTTTGTCATTTATTTCTGCTCTGATCTTTATTATTTTCTTCTACTCACCTTGGGTTTTGTTTTTCTTTTTTAGTTCCTTTAGGTGTAAGGTTAGATTTTTTTGAGCTTTTCTAGTTTCTTGAAGTAGGCCTGTTTCACTATAAATTTCCTATTAAAACTACTTTTGCTGTGTCCCAAACACTTTGGACCATTGTGTTTTTATTTTCATTGTCTCTGTGTTTGTTTGTGTGTTTGTTTTGACCTTTGATTTCTTCCTTGACCCATTGATTATTTAGTAGCATGTTCTTTAACCTCCACATGTTTGTGTTCTTTCTTGGGATTTTTTCTTGGGATTGATTTCTAGTTTTGTACCATCGTGGTCAGAAAAGATGCATGTTATGATTTCAGTCTTAAATTTATTAAGACTTCTTTTCGGGCCTAATATGTGAACTCTTCTGGAGAATGTTCCATGTGCACTTGAAAAGAATGTGTACTCCGTTGTTTTTGGATAGAATGTTTTGTATATATGTTATGTTCATCTGATCTAATGGATCATTCAGAAACACTGTTTCTTTGCTGATTTTCTGCGTGGATGATTTATCCACTGATGTAAATGAAGTATTAAAAGTCTTCTATTATGATATTACCACCAGTTTTGCCTTTTACGTCTGTTAATATTTGCTTTATGTATTTAGGTGCTTTGATGTTGGGTGAATAGATATTTACAATTTTTATATCCTTTTGTTAGATTTATGTGGTGTCTTTGTCTCTTGTTACAGTCTTTGTTTTAAAGTCTATTTTAAATGTCTGATAAATGTATTGCTACCCTGGCTTATTTTTTCTACTTTCATTGGCATTGTAAATGTTTTTCCAACCTTCCACTTCTAGTCAGTAAGTGCCTTTATGTGAGGTGAGTCTCTTGTAGGCAAGATGTAGATGGGCTTGTTTTTTTTAATCCTTTCTGCCACCTTATGTCTTTTGGCATTTAGTCCATTACCTTCAAAGTAATTATTAAGGTATTTACTTATTCTCATTTTGTTAAGTGTTTTCTGGTTATTTTATTTTTGTACTTCTCAATTCGTTCTTCTCTTGCTTTTGTTGTACTTGATGAGTTTCTCTAGTGTTTGGCTTTCATTCTCTCTCTCTCTCTCTTTTTTTTTTTTTTTTTGTATATCTGTTATAGGTTTTGGGCTTGTGGTTACCATGATGTTCATACATAACATCCTAAGTATATAGAGTCTATATTAAGTTGGTTGTCATTGAAGTTCAAACATATTCTAAAATAATTTTATTTTACTCTGTCCTCCACATTTCATGCATATGCTGTTATAGTTTCTTTATTTTAATTTGGAATTTTCTTATGTTTAATTATGGCCTCTTCTTTTCCACTTAAAGTAGTCCCTTTAACATTTCTTACAAAGCTGATTTAATGGTGATGAACTCCTTTAACTTTATTTGTATTGGAAACTTTTTCTCTCCTTCAATTTTGAATGATAACCTTGCTAGGTAGCATATTCTCAGTGTTTTGTTTTTTCTTTCAGCACTTTGAATATATCATGCCATTCCCTTCTGGCCAGTAAGTTTCTGCTGAAAAAATCAGCTGATAGACTTAAAGGGTTTTCCTTATATGCAAGTTTTTGCTTCTCTCTTGCTTTCAAAATTCTCTATCTTGGGGCACTTGGGTGGCTCAGTCTTTAAGCGTCTGCCTTTGGCTCAGGTCATGATCTCAGGGTCCTGGGATTGAATCCTGCATCGAGCCCCGCATCCAGCCCTGCATGGGACTCCCTGCTCAGTGGAGAGCCTGCTTCTCCCTCTCCCACTCCGCCTGCTTATGTTCCCTCTCTTGCTGTGTCTCTCTCTGTCAAATAAATTTAAAAAGAATCTTAAAAAAAAAAAAATTCTCTATCTTAACCTTTGACATTTTAATTATGTGTCATGGTGTGGATCTTTTTGGATTCATCTTATTTGTAACTCTCTGTGCTTCTTGAACCTGGATGTCTGTTTCTTTCCCTAGATTAGGGAAATTTGCAGCTACTGTTTCTTCAAATAAGTTTTCTGTCCCTTCCTTTTAGATCTTACTGGATTACGTGCCCTTGCCTGGCTGCCAAGCTTGGAGACTACCTATCAGTATATTAGTAGATTAAGGGCATTTCCAACAAGGAAAGAAGTCAAGGGGAATTGCATCCAAAAAGTAACTGCCATATTTACCAAGATGAAGATAATATATTTTAATGTTCCTCAGGGCTTTATTTTGGAGGTATCCTATCATAGTCATGAAGAAGTAGAGAAATAAAATGGTTCTAATATCAATGATAATATCAATCATAATACTAATTGCTCCCAGTTATTAGCACCTACTGAGTATTAGTGACTATACTACTTAATACTCTTTACATGGATTATTTCATTTAATCCTTACCTCATGAGACAGAAAATATAATTCATCTCAGCTTATACATGAGAGGATTGAGGCTCAGAGAGGTTGGAGTAATTTGTTCTCAAGTGGAGAGGGAAAAACTCACATTCAGACTCAGGCAGTTTTCAGATTATGAATGCCTGTTGATTTCCCATTCTACCTTCCTGGGAAATAATTGCATTCCTCCAAGAAATCAGTGGTTCTCTTTTTCTGAGAGGATTGGAGCATTCAGAAAGGGTACTGGGATCACACTGACTGCTTGAAGAGCTACTGTGTTTCCACAAGATGTGTCTGAGCTTCTCTATTCCCCAGTGCAAGAAACTGGCAGAAAGATCAGAAATAATCTATGTACAAATCAACTGCTAAGATGTGAGGATCTTTGAAAATCTAAGTTCTTCAAGGGTATAAATTGTCTTTCTTGTTCAGAGTAGTATTATCACCGCCTAGCAGATCACCTGTTAGGCTTCTAACAAATATTTATCATTTGTTACCAGTGTTGCTACTTCTGCTGACCTCTTACTGCATGCAATGAAAGATGCAAGCGTGTGATTTAAACCTTTTTGCAGTGTATTTAAAAATTGCTAATGATTCTCAAAAATATTGTCAGAAACACATTAAGCCAGCTCTATGTGTAAATTAGCAAACCATAAGTGACACTTAACTATGGGAAACAAACTGAGGGTTGCTGGAGGGGAGGTGGGGGGATGGGGTAATTGGGTGGTGGGCATTAAGGAGGGCGCTTGATGTATTGGGCACTGGGTGTTGTATTCAACTAATGAATCACTAAGTCCTACCCCTGAAACTAATAATACACTATATGTTAACTAAGTTGAATTTAAATAAAATTTAAAAAAAAATTAGTAAATTGGGTCTCTCTGTTTTTGAGACAGTTGAGACTCGATGAGGATCTTAGGTAAGGTGGTTATGGGTTGGAAGTAGAGAAATATGAGGATGCTTATATATCAGGTATTATGCAGCAAGACTGAATGAGGATAGAGCCTAAATAGGGTAGGATGGACACACTGAAGCCTTGGGTTAGGAGGGATAGGTGTCTTCGGGAAAAGAGGGAACAGTCATTGTCATCAGTATTATTTCTCCCTGAACCATTAAGATACTAAAACTCATTAAGATGTAGTGGGAAGAATTTCAGATAAAAGTAAAAGACCCTTAATTTTAGATGTAATTTCACCAGTGATGTTGTAAGTGACTTTGGTAACTTTTCTGTTGAACTGGAATTTAAATCTCTCTTTTGGCTATGTAAGAAGTTTTAACTTACAGCTTTAATATTCCATGATCCTGTGAGAGAATGATCAAATTTGCCACTTCTCAATAGCCAAGGATGTCAAACTTGTGGCAGATACATACACCACCATTCCTAGCCTCACTTTTATTGAAGACATCACTAATCAAGAGGTACACTATGTCCCATTAAATCAGGGTATGGCTTAAGGAATCGTCAACACAGCATGCCAACAAGCTTTTACTCTTCAATCTAAACTGGCATGTAGGTCATAATATCAATGTTATACCAGTTTCATAGCTGATAAAATGTTATTTGAATGCTGATATTATCATTTAGGTATTTTTAGTGCTATTTTAATTTCCTATTGCTGCTGTAACAAATCGCCACAAATGTAGTGGCTTATAACAACACAGACATATTACTTTATATTTCTGGAGGTCAGAAGTCCTAAAATCAGGGTACCAGCAGAGTTATGTTCATCTTCAAGTGTGTAGAGGCTACCTGAACTCATTGGTAGTGGCCTCCTCTTCCATGTTCAAGGCTAGCAATATAACATTTCCAAATCGGTCTGACTTTTAAAAAAATTTTTTATTCTGTTAATCACCATACATTACATCATTAGTTTTTGATGTAGTGTTCCATGATTCACTGTTTGTGTATAACACCCAGTGCTCCATGCAGAACGTGCCCTCTTTAATACCCATCACCAGGCT
>NW_027688869.1:0-362 GCF_054177405.1 Leptonychotes weddellii | reverse complement strand
CCCACCTGCTGAGTGGGAGCCCCCGCCCCCCCAGCATGTGTTGAATGAACGAACGAACAGGGGGTGACTGCCCCTTCTCTGCTGCCCCAGGCTCTCGGGAGGGCTGACACCAGGCCTGGGCCATGTGCGGGGAGGGGGCCGTCCTCCCTCAGGGGCTGTTTCTTCTTGGTCCGGAGGCAACGCCCGACTCTGCTCTTCCCCACGGGGGTCAGGGGTTGGGGAGCTGGGTGTCACTTTAAAACGGAAGGCCCTGCTCCCACTCACCAGGCCGCCGGTCCAGCTGGCTCGGTGTTCCCATCCTTGTGGCCTCAGAAGGCCTGGGGGAGGGAGAAAACGGATGTGACTTGGGTGGGCAGAGGATG
>NW_027688868.1:0-362 GCF_054177405.1 Leptonychotes weddellii | reverse complement strand
GGCGGCGCCCGCGTCTATGTCGGCCTGGCCGCCCGCCGGCTGCGGGGAGCCAGCGTCCGAGTCTCCGTGGTGGTGCCTCGTGTCGGCTGCGCTCGCCAGCTGGCAGCTCGCAGCTGCCCGTCCACCCCCGACGCCACACGCAGCCTCCCCGCTTGGTCCGCCTGGACGAATGCCCGTGACACCACCACTGCTGCTCCCGAGCCCTGGGTCCGTTTGCCCGAGTTTGGTCCGTGGTGGCGTCCCTAAGAGGAAAAGAAAGATTCTCAGAATGAGGAAATCGTCCAAAGGCTTGAGGCCGACCCCACAGCAGAAGTGCTCAGCATCCACACTGCCTGGGCGAGGGCTGATGAAGGCCTCGGAGG
>NW_027688867.1:0-362 GCF_054177405.1 Leptonychotes weddellii | reverse complement strand
GGACTAGATGGGAAATCTGTATCTTCCCTCAATTTTACTGTAAACCTACAATTGCTGTAAAGAGATAAACATCTTTTAAAAATCCTATCTTTCTTTCAAGTTTCCTTTTACTAACTCCTTCTCTGCCTACTGTAAACATCAACTTATATTTTATTTAAAAAATAATTTTAGGGACGCTGGGTGGCTCAGTTGGTTAAGCATCTGCCTTCAGCTCAGGTCATGATCCCAGGATCCCGGATCAAGTCCCACAGGGAGCCCGCTTCTCCCTCTGCCTGTTGCTCCCCCTGCTTGTGCTCGCTCACTCTCTCTCTCTCCCTGACAAATAAATAAATAAAATCCTTAAAATTTTTTTTTAACAATTC
>NW_027688866.1:0-362 GCF_054177405.1 Leptonychotes weddellii | reverse complement strand
CATTCCTTCCTAGAGGGTGGCTGCCTGGCCAGCTCTTATTTCCCTGATCATTCCTTCCATGATTCCAAAACATGATGCGATCTGAGATGTGGTTTTAGATGCTTGAGAAGCAAAGAAGCATGAAATGGAGCCAAACTTAAAGCCTGCTTTTGCCTGAATACCGGGTAGCTCAGTCTTTTACATGTTCTAACAGGTAAGAAATCGCTACTGTAAAATTGCATGCTTTAAAAAAAGAAACCTTCGCTGTTTCCACTCCAGTGCAAGCTGCTATTCTTTTTCACACTGAGCTTTCATTACCTTCTGCATTATCTAATGCATTCATTCCTGATACTTTAGAGAGTGATATTTTATTTTAAATTTAT
>NW_027688865.1:0-362 GCF_054177405.1 Leptonychotes weddellii | reverse complement strand
TCGTAGGGTAGCTCTGTATATTTTTATAAGTTTTAGGTCTTTTAATTCTCACAACCATATAAGGAAGATTCTGCCATTGTCCCTGCTATACGGATGGGAAAACTGAGGCAGAGAGAGTTTGTCACTCACCCGAAGAGGCAAGATTCAAACTCAGGTGGTCTGACTCCAGAGCCCACACTTAACCACTGTCCCCACCTCCTCTCTCAGAAGAACAACACAGACAGAACAGGTGTGTGTATACGTGAGTGTGTTGGTGTGTGTGTAGGGGAGACATATGAGAGAGGAGAGATTTGGTGGGGAAGGGTACCACAGTAAATTCTAAGAAGATGATTCTGGACTGGGGGATGGGGTGGGAAGGCTTT
>NW_027688864.1:0-362 GCF_054177405.1 Leptonychotes weddellii | reverse complement strand
CATCCAGTGACTGTTGATTAGAGCTAAAGTTATTTGAAATTCTATATTTTAGCTGTTTTTCACTTAAGCCCTTAGGTATGATGCCCTGGTTTGATTTTGCATTATTCCAAGTCAGTCTGCCCTCAGGTAATGCTGACCACTTCTCTAAGAGCACTGAATTGACAGATCTTCTCAGGTCACAGGCTTCTTTAGGACTCTGGTGGCCACAATTGCTGAAACTCCCACATATAATTAGCCTATTTAGATGAAAGTGAGAGAATAAGTTCTCACTCCAGGACTTAAACTAAAGTTCAAGTGTTTACCATAAGATAATATTTTTATTTCTTTTTAGTTCTGGGATAATAGTTGAAATCAAATGTCCT
>NW_027688863.1:0-362 GCF_054177405.1 Leptonychotes weddellii | reverse complement strand
ATGTTTTGTGATTCATTAACCCTGATTTTTCTCTATATATTTCTTACTGTATTTTTTTTCTGTTTTTAAAATTGAGTGGTTTTTTTTTTTTAATTCCAATTTCCCTCTCAAGGGATGTGAAGAATATACACTTTATTTCTCTTAAGAGTTTTAAGTTACTCTTAAAAATCTAATGAGCATAATTAAATTTTTATTCATTCTTTCCTCCAGCATAATTACAGGAATTTGAAATATTTATCTCTGATCCACAGTCTGTCTTACATGATTTCTGTCTGTGTTTTTCACTCTACCTTGGTTTTTCCCCTGTCCACAAAATACACATTATTATAATATGGACAACATTAATTTTTGTTTAGATTTCT
>NW_027688862.1:0-362 GCF_054177405.1 Leptonychotes weddellii | reverse complement strand
GCCTCCCAAAATTTTAAAGAAAGAAAAACTTATATATGTACAAAAATAAGGGTTGATGATATGATGAAGGGATGGAATATGAATGTAAAGACAAAAATTATAAAAAATTTTATAAATGGAATTGATAAGAAGTTCTTTGAAAAAAGAAAGACGAGGATTTAGAAAAAAAAAAAGGGAGAGAATGTGATCAGGCAGGAGACTAGAACAAAGCCATACACTATAGATTTAGTATATATTTTGATCTGTTAGAAGAAACTGTATCTCAAAATTTTAAAGAGAGAACAACTTATATATATATGCCAAAAATAAGGGCAACTACTATGAAGGGATAGAATATGACTCTAAAAATGAAAAATAAAAAT
>NW_027688861.1:0-362 GCF_054177405.1 Leptonychotes weddellii | reverse complement strand
CCTGTACATTAAAAAAGAACACAAAAATCCACATACTATACGTAACTTTAAGTATACTCTGCATACTTATATAACTATGAATTATACATCTATAACTTCAGTTTGACTTATTTCTTTTTTAAAAACAGCTATCCTGAGATGTAAGTCCAATTTACCCATCTAAAGTGTACAATTCAGTGGTTTTTAGTTTACTCACAGATATGTGCAACCATCATCAGGGTCAATTTTAGATAGTTCTCATCACCACAAAAGGAAACCCTATACCCTTTAACTATCACCCTTCTTCCCCCTTACTCCAGCCCAAGGCAACCATTAATATACTGTGTCTCTATAGAGTTTCTCTCTCTCTCTCTCTTTTTTTT
>NW_027688860.1:0-362 GCF_054177405.1 Leptonychotes weddellii | reverse complement strand
TAACTTCCAGCCTCCCGTCTCCTAACCATGCTGCATGGCTGAGTCTGCTTCTTGGCTCTGGGTGGCCCCAGCTCTGTGGGGGGAGGGGGTGAGTGTCTAAGGTGATCCCCGTCCCAGAGTCCTGACTGATGCCCTCAGCATTTCCCTGGGCTCATCTCACCCGTACTGAGGGACCCTGGTCTCATCATCCTCCATATTGAGGAAGCACATCTCCTTCCTGCCTTCCTACTTCCTCTCTCATTGCCCCTACCGTCCCTCAGACCAGTGGGGGCAGGTTCCAACTTTTCACTTCCACTATTTCAGATCGTCCCGTCCTCAACAGCAAGCCTGTGGCCTAGGCATGATGAGCAGAGAAGGATCTT
>NW_027688859.1:0-6996 GCF_054177405.1 Leptonychotes weddellii | reverse complement strand
AGAGAGTTGTTGCTCTTCTTTTCTTCGATCTCCTGTTGAGTTCGTAGGTGTTCAGAATGGTTTGATCCCTATCCAGCTGAATTCCTGAGAGGAGACAAAATCCAGGTCTCCTACTCCTCCGCCATCTTGCTCCGCCCCCCTATTTGCTTGTTTTATTTAGGGTGTGATACTCTGCTTACACTTAGCTCAATGTCCTCCAAACCCCACGGCTATGGCACTACACATAAAGGCTGATGGGTTGTGTTCCTTTTTGTCCTAGGACACCCAACTCTTCGTTTAACCCGGTTCCATGTTCGTAACATAACAGAATGGAAAGTGGCGTTTCTGGCATCGACTGTATTCATCTTCTCAGTAGAAATGATGTTCTGTCTCCTTCCAGAGCTTATTCATCTGTTTTTTCTCTCTCTTCTCTGTGCTCTTTCCTTCTCTACTCAGACTGAGAATCACGGTGACACTGTGACATTTGTGCGTGCAGTACACATCACTGTCCTGTAAAGGTGGGGACTGATCTGTTTCACACCTCCTGGCATGGCAAGCAGCTTGTAACTGGCCATTGGTAACGTTTCCATGAACAGAAAGTGCAGGTGTTATGGTGGGCACATGTTGGACCATCTGCCCAGTGGATTCAGAGTCCCTGGTCCTAGGTTGCGACTCCTACGTCTTTCTGTATGAATCAGAATAAGTCTTCCCTTCAGGGCTGCTGGGTGCCTGGGAGGATGTGGCTTGGCCACTGGGTTGTGCTTTGGTGTGAATTAGAAAACATCATCATCCCCTTTAGGTCAGCGATACCCAGCCTTAGCACTATGGACATTTGGGCCAGATGATTCTTTGTTATGGGGGGTTGCCCTGTGTAAGTTGTTTATAACAACATTCCTGGCATCTACTCACCAGATGCCAGTAGCATCCACCCCCTGCTGTGACAATCAAAAATGTGTTCAGATAGTGTGGATATCCCCCAGGGAGCAAAATCGCTATCTGTGAGAACCAGACTTAGGTGAATGCAGTTGCATGCAAGAGTATACAGAGGATAGAAAAGGGAGTGGGCTGGCTTTCCACCTCCCACCTCCACCCCCCGCTGCTGCCTTGGCCAGGTGCATTTGTGCAGTGCACAATCTCTGCAACTGTAAATAGGGGTCCTGCTGGTTCCCATATGTTTCTGTGTCCTGGCTAAATGTCTTCCATTGGCTTCTCGGAGACATCCCTGAATCCCTTTGGATTCTTCTAGCTTGTGTTGTTACATTTATTTATAAGCAAACAAGTACCGTCCTCTTCTTCTGACTCCATTCCTTCTGGTTCATCAGAGGTTTTGAAAAGGGCTTTCCTGTCTATGTTAGCACAAGTAGCTACTGTCTCTCTTTTGGAACTGTGTGCAAGTGTGAAAGTGTTTGATTTGGAAGGTGTTATCTGTATTCAACACTCATCAAATCTCTTGTTAACGGGGCTTTGCCTCTTTCTCTGACCTTTTACTTTTGGACAAAACACATCTTGGATGCCAAATATCATATTTGTTTCCTTACAGGAAGGTGGTAACATCATTCCCTTATTAGCACCATTTGATCTCTGACAAGTGATAAAGACACGACATGAAAATATATAATTTCTCATAACTGGGAGAGACTTAAATTAGTACATACGAGACAGGGACAGATAGATGAAGGGCATTTGCTAATTGATTGAAAAGCATGTTATATTTAGGATACTGTTTACTAAACTATCAGAAATGGTGGTGTAAAGTAATTTCATCTTAAAAATTGCCACTTTAAAATAACAAAAATAGGGGTGCCTGGGTGGCTCAGTCAGTTAAGCATCTGCCTTTGGCTCAGTTCATGATCCCAGGGTCCTGGGATCGAGTCCCACAATGGGCTCCTTATTCAGTAGGGGGTCTGCTTCTCTCTCTCCCTGTGCCCCTCCCCCTGCTTGTGCTTGCGTGCTCTCTCTCTGACAAATAAATAAATAAAATCTTTTAAAAAATAACAAAAATAAAATCATACGTTAAGTAACAGGGATAATACTTTCAATTGCTTTCTGTCATTAAAAGGGGCGGTGCTGACTGCAGTCTCTCTCTGGTCTGTAACCAAGCTGCCAGGTGGATGGTCACATGGCAGGTCAGATTCCCCGGATATCAGTGTGCTTTCTTTCTTCGAATGAAAGATCCTAACTCATGATTTTAGGTGGTCAGGAAGGGCAGCAACTGTTGGGTGGCTTTGTGATGCAGTTTGGGGTCTTGTATCAAACATGGCCCCAGAAGTTGTAGAGCATTTTCTTACCCAAGCAAGACTGTGAGACACGACATGATGGAGACTGTATCTCCCTCCAGAGCTCAAGGAATGTCTCCACTGCGCCATGGCAGGGAAGGAATCCCACAGTCATGTTGCAGCTATATTTGGGCCTCCAAAATGTATTTTCATATTCAGTTATCACCTTGGGATGGGATTTCAGAAGATGTCACGTAGTGTCCCCATTGCTCCAAGGAGAGAGGAAAACAGGAAAGGTCCTTCAGGATTGGCCCGCGCCTGGAGCCTCCAGCTACACGGGCCTCCTCCCTGGTCCTCCAGCAACGAGGTTCTGCTCTCATCTGCCTGTTGGCCCTTGCTTTATTTCCTAACTCCCTGCAGGATCAGCTCTTTCCATCTTTGGTTCTTGCCCCAGATGTCACCTCCCCAGAGAGGCCATTCCTGCCTGGCCATTCTGTAAAGCTCTTGCTCGGCTGCTCTGTGCTCTTGATCCTGTTTATTTCCTTCACAGAATCTATTGCAATCTGCAGCTGTTTCCTTGTTTGTTGTGTTTTCTCCCTGGAAGGTGAAATCCAGGAGCGGGTATTGACCCTACAGCTCCTGTCCTGGTACTGGGGACATGGGAGATGCTCAGCAGACAGGACTGGGCCCCTCGGTGGCCTTCTCTGCCACAGACTGTGCCCCCCAACTCCTGTGAATGCATTTAGATTGTGGTCTCTTGTTTGCCTTTTTGTCAGATGGAAAACTAACTTTAGATGGACACCATTATTTTGCACTTCTTCCTGGAAAATAAATGGACTGGTTTATCCGAGAGCTTACTGTACTTTCTTTGAATATGATAGGAGGGTTTCCACAGTTTTCAGTCCTTTAGAAAAAGTTCACAACTGTGAATCCAATGGGAAAAAATGGGGCAAATGGAGCATTGGTACGTTAAAGTCCAATTTTCAGATAATCATGATCTATTATTTTATTCTCCCTTTTTCAACTGTTTGTAGGAAATCACACTTTTGGATTAAATGGTCCCAACACACAGTTTCAAATCCTATGTCCCCACAAAAGTACTGTTCAAGTTGTTATGGACGAAACTGTCCTTCACCCCCACAAACTTGTATTTTGAAGCCCTCACCCCCAATGTGATAGTATTTGGAGGTGAGGCCTTTACAGAGGTAATTAAGGTTAGGTGAGTCCTAACTGTGGGACCCTAATCTCATAGGACTGGTGTCTACAGAAGAAGAGACACCAGAGAGATCTCTCCACATTCACACTCAGAGAATAGGCCATGTGAGGACATAACAAGAAGGTGGTCATCCTCAGGCCAAGGAGAGAGGTCGCGCCAGAAATCAGTCCTGGTGGCACCTTGAGCTTGGACTTCTCACTTCCAGAATGGTGAGGAAATACATTTGTGTTGTTGAAGCTAGAATGTGGTATGTTGTTCGGGCAGCTGCAGCAGAGGACTCCAACAATGTATGTGTAATTTCGAACTTTAGAATTCAGCATACCATTCTCCATGTTAGTTTTGTTCTTTATTTCAATGAATGGACTTTGAACCACTCCTCTGTTTTTAATTTGGGGATAATGCATCATCAAATACTAAAAACCTCAACCCCAGCAAACGTCAATAAGAACAAGTCACTTGATTTGAAAATACCTTGGACAGGACGCATTGCGAGTTATCAATAGAAATTCAGCTGATTCAAACTGAGCGTTATGTGTGACCTTCAGGAATGTAATGATTATTAAGAAATGAGATTTCTGCGAAACTACAGTTGATGCTAACGTTTCAAATTTTTGAAATAGATGCAAAAAATGTTTCATTGCTTTTTCCTTTGAAATGTAAATTCATTGAAAACCACATGATGGGGTTCACATTATAAAAAATGTATGTAGATCTTCCTTTTCTTCCAAATTTTATGTTTGGGAGATGGAGCCTTCTCATGGTTGAGGTTGGTGGTCCAACAGGATTGTAAAGATCCCCTGTAACCTGTACTGAGTCTACTAAGTTGCATTTACAACAGATGGACATACCCCGGGCTTTAATTTTGAAGACCCCGGGGTGAAGGGGTTGCACTGGGTGGTTTCTGTTTGCCCTACTGGAGCACATCGTCTCTTCCTGACCCTGGTCTGTGCCCCAGGGTGCTGACTTCCATGGGCTGCAGCAAGAGCATCCTTGCCCTCTGGCCTTGGGCAGGTTCAGGTGAGGGGGAGCACCAGGGGCAATCAGAGAAGAGCAGGATGAATAATGGCCTTTCCTTTGAAGGTATCCACATCTTAATTCCCAGAACCTGCAGATATATTGCCTTATGGGGTAAAGGGACTTTGCAAAGATGATTAAGCTAAGGTTTGCAGGTGGGGAGATTATCATGATGTAATCAAAGGGTCCTATAAGAGAGAGTCAGGAGGGTCAGTGTTAGATGTGGTGATGTGACCATGAATCGGAGACCAGAGTAACAGGGCTGGGAGTCAGGGAAGACAGGTCACCTCTAGAAACTGGAAGTAGCAAGGAACACATTCTCCCTAGAGTTTTCAGGAGGAACCATTTCTACAGATGCCTAGATTTTAGTCCCATAAGACTCATTTTGGACTTCTGACCTTCAGAACTTAGAGAAAATTGTGTTGTCTCAAGCCACTACTTTTTTTTTTTTTTTTTGATATTTTGTTACAGCAGCAATAGGAGACTAATACAGAAGCAAGAAAATTGAGATTAGGGAATTCATCACCCCCATCCCCACCCCAGCCCTCTCCTGGATGTTTTCCATGTGCTGGACAAGTCCTCTGCTCTCCCCTCAGCTTTGTCTCCTTAAGTTCTGGTGCTTCCCTTCAGGCCCTGGGTGAGGGGCACTCTACAGCCTGCCGACCCTATAAATACTCCTCTTATTAAATTCCCTCGTTTTATGGGGTTTGAATTTTCCATGTTTCCTGCTGAGCTGCTGACTGATACAGGGCCTAACAATGAGGAAGACAGGAGACATCAAATCCTGTTGATGTATTTGTCCCTCCGCCACTCGTCCCGGCCCCCACTTTAGGTTACTTAGTCCAAGACCGAGACCTTTCACTTAGCCCCACTATAGGTTCCCATCCATACATTTTCCTCCTGGGTGGTGTGAGAGGGGACACACAGTAGGGTCCTGGATTCCAATCCATCCACAACTCGATGACCTCCGGGCATTTTGTCATTTAATGTGCAAGGGCTGTACCTGGCCATGGTTACTTTTCAGCACACTATTTTATTAGTATTTTGTGACTTGAGTATTTGTGAGAAGAAACACAATGAAGGGAAGAGAACTCTATTCTGTGTGAATAAGATGTGGTTTTTTTGCCCCTTTTTCCTCCCTCAGTTGACTGTCAGTTAGTCACAGAATTCCTTGCTGGATTAGGAAGAGCTCAGTGTGCAGCACATGGTGGTCCTCAGTGTGGGTTTGTGGGGCAGACGAGAGGCGCGGGTCAGTGAACCAGATGTTAAACTGGGGGACAGTGAGGGTCACAAGGCAGGCTCTGCAGTGAGAGTCAGGAGGGACTGGGCTGCTCCCATGATGTGACCTCAGGAGGCTGAACATGCCTGCCTCATTCTCACCCCATGGGCCCCCATCACCATGGTGTCTGGGCACAGGTGAGCTTGAGGCAGGCAGGGTTTCCAACAATACAGGAGCAACTTCGAGGGGGCTGATCTCTGGTCTGTCGCCCAGCTGCACTCACAATGGGAACTTCTCAGTCACTGCTATAAAGGAACATGAGCAGTCAAAATAAGGGTCTAATGCTCTTCAGATTTCCTCCTTAACACCATGGTTTAATTCATTCATTTTTTAAAGGATTTATTCATTTATTTTAGAGAGAGTGAGTGAGGTGGGGGAGGGAGGGGCAGAGGGAGAGGATGAGAGAGGATCTCTAGCAGACTCTGCACTGAGCGAGGGCTTGACAAGAGGCTCGATCTCACTACCCTGAGATCATGACCTGAGCTGAAATCAAGAGCCAGTGCTTAACCGACTGAGCCACCGAGGTGTCCCTCATTCTTTCCTTATAGACTTCAGGATTATTATACCCCCACATCTCCTAAAACTGGAGTATGGCAATTTTTAATTCCACATCTCCCTTGTTCTCTGCAGATCGGCTTTAGTTAATTCCTTGTGCTAGGTCCTTCACATTCTTCACGACTATTCTCTTTGTGCATTCACAGCTGCTTCCTTGAAGGAGGGATGAGGTCTGCATAAGTGTCATGCACAGTAGTTAGCAAAGCACCTAAATTGCATTATTTTGCAATGCCCTGGGATCTGAGAATCCTGGATAAATACTGGCCACCTGGCCCCTTACTAAACAAACCCTCGTCTCCTTTTCCTTTGCTACATATTGCTCTAGATCTTTGACTCTCCTCCCCTTCTTTCCTAATTATTTTACCTTGGAATGTGGCTTTTATTTATTTATTTATTTATTATTCTTATGTTAATCCCCATACATTAAATCATTGGTTCTAGATGAAGTGTTCCATGATTCATTGTTTGTGCACAACACCCAGTGCTCCATGCAGAATGTGCCCTCCTCAATACCCACCACCAGGCCAACCCATCCTCCCACCCCTCCTCCCCTCTAGAACCCTGTTTGTTTTTCAGAGTCCATTGTCTCTCATGGTTCGTCTACCCCTCGGATTTCCCCCACTTCATTCTTCCCCTCCCGCTACCTTCTTCTTTTTTTTTTTCTTAACATATATTGCATTATTTGTTTCAGAGGTACAGATCTGAGATTCAACAGTCTTGCACACTTCACAACGCTT
>NW_027688858.1:0-362 GCF_054177405.1 Leptonychotes weddellii | reverse complement strand
TCACCTACATTGTTTTTAAAACTTCCATATTTTCATGATCACATTTATGTTTTAATTCACTTGAATTTGATTGTTGTTTATAGGGTAAGTTAGGTTTAACTTTTTCCATATAGATATATAGAATATTTAACTGAATAAGCAACGTATGCTGACTTATCTGAAATACCAGCAGTGTGATAAATCACATTTCCATGTATGCGTAGGTCTGGTACCAGGACCTCTGTTTTGCTCCATTGCTCTATTTTTTTATCCTTTATGCCAACACCACACTATATTTGTTACTATAGCAATATAAAGTCATTATAGTTCCCCAGCTTGTCTTTTTCTTGTTTTACCTCAGATATAACTTGGTAATTCATTGT
>NW_027688857.1:0-362 GCF_054177405.1 Leptonychotes weddellii | reverse complement strand
TAAACAGGAGAACCAGATATTCATCAATGGGGTAAATTTCTCACTTATTTTTCCTCTTTGAATATGGCTCATTATCACTGCTGTATTATACTCTTAGTCATATAAACACAACTAAATTACAACTGCATTAATTTTAGAAACTACCTGGAAGTGAAACATATAGAAGAATATGATGCTAGAATGATACGCTGGTTTGGATGGCCTCTCTTCAAATGCATTTTGGCTTTGGTCTATAGTGTGAAAAAGGAATATAACAGAGATTGACAGGGTGGTTTTTTTTTCTTTTTTTTTTTTTTAATTTTTATATAGATGTCATAAAAGGATAGCAGGCATTGGTATAGTTGGGTTTACTGTTTTTCTTT
>NW_027688856.1:0-362 GCF_054177405.1 Leptonychotes weddellii | reverse complement strand
AGGTTCCTAAAACAATTAAACATAGAATTACAATATAATCCAATAATTCCAGTACTGGGTATTTATCCATAGAGAAGGAAAACACTAATTTGAGGAGATGTATGCACCCTTATGTTTATTGCAGAATTATTTATAATAGCCGAGATATAGAAGCAACCTGTGTTCATCAATAGACAAATGGATAAGGAAGATGTGACACCGAAATATTTCTAGTTCAATAATTAAAGAAACAGAAACAGAAAAGCATGCATTATTCATAGTGCTCTTAATAAATGTTTGTTAAGTATTTTATGCAATTATTTATATAGAAATATCTCTCAAATACATAATAAGTTTAAAAATATGGGTTGATTCATGTATTT
>NW_027688855.1:0-362 GCF_054177405.1 Leptonychotes weddellii | reverse complement strand
TATTTATTTACCCCATCCTGACAGTGCCCTGTAGTCATGAAGCAATTTTATAATAAACCATCAGATCTAATAGGGAAAGGGCCCCCTCCTGAAATGTGTCCTCTTCTCCAGGGGAGCTGCGGTGAGCTATTCTGACATTTATTCATCCTTTCATTCCGGAGTCCATTCGCGAAGGTTTACATCAACCCTGTGGGATTTTTTATTTTGCGGTCGCCACGAAGCTCCGGACATCTTTACCATACTGACTTTTCCCACTTAGGAACACAGGAAAACTGGGTAAGGCTTATTCCCAGATATTTGTATACATTCTTGATACTCTGAACTGTATGGTTTTTAAAACTGCATTTCCCAGCTCAGTGCTG
>NW_027688854.1:0-362 GCF_054177405.1 Leptonychotes weddellii | reverse complement strand
CAGGTCCTGATCCCAGAGCCCTGGGATGGAGCCCCACATCAGGCTCCCTGCTCAGTGGGGATCCTGCTTCTCTCTCTCTCTCTGCTGCTCCCCCTGCTTGTGCTTTCTTTCCCACTCTCTGTCAAGTAGATAAATAAAATCTTAAAAAAAAGAAATTATATATATGAATATATACACACGCACACACACACACACACACGTACTACAATGTGAATTAAAAGTTACCTTGAAGAACACAGGAGAAAAAAATGTTACCCCTGGGAAATGGGGATGGGTGAGTGTAAAACAGGCTTTATGTGTAAGTTTAACTGTTTTTTTTCTGATTTAAATAAGCAGACATTACTCTTGCGATACATTTTCTT
>NW_027688853.1:0-362 GCF_054177405.1 Leptonychotes weddellii | reverse complement strand
GTTTTACCTTCATTGAGTCACTTGTCCCCTAAAAACTTAGCTTCTTCATCTGTCAAAAGGGGACAATAACTGTACTGAAGTTAAGGAGTTTGAGAGGATGAAGTGGAGAAACATGCATCACGCAGTTAATGAAGTGTCTGACCACTTGTTAAAAGTCCCTGATTACGGACTCTCAGGACCAAAAAAAAGGAGATTAACCGCCTTCAGTAAAGTGTGTGTTTAGCTGGGTTGTTTGTAAAGTATGCAGGTTGGGCCACATTCTAGGTGGCTGGTCTTGGAAGGAAATAAAGCGGGGGCACACCGACGGTCAGAGCCTGCAGGTGCCCCGCGCACCTGCCACCAGCTCCCGCTCACGCCCCCAG
>NW_027688852.1:0-362 GCF_054177405.1 Leptonychotes weddellii | reverse complement strand
CCGGCCACCCTTCCAGCCCCCGTCCCTGTAGCTTGTTGGCCGCTGTCCTTTATGTCCCCAAGGCTGCCGCCCCGCTTGCTTCATCGTGGCTCCAGCCACTGCCGCCAGTCCGCAAGCTTGAGCCTCCCCGCGACCTCCAGCACCTACCCCCAAGGTCGCCCGGCACCCGGTGGGTGCCTGGGAGAAATGCACAAGTTCTGTTTCCCTTAGCTTCAAACATGAGTATTCAGTGAACTGAGGAGCCATGAGATGACTTGGGGGAAACTCAGATGCAGATCACTACGTGGACGAGGCCCATTGAACAGGCCACACGCTGCGGGACCCCAACGCTACGGCGTTCTGGAAGAGGCACAGCTCAGGGG
>NW_027688851.1:0-362 GCF_054177405.1 Leptonychotes weddellii | reverse complement strand
GCCTTCGCTTGGCAAAAAAGCATCAAGTAACCTGAAGGACCACCTCTGGTTTCTCCGCCACTGAGAAAGCAGTCCTGTGTGAGCGCCACAAAAGAAATGCAGCTCAAGGGGCCCTAACAGTTCTGACCTGCACTGCAGCCCCCTGACCAGACTTTTTTTTTTAAAGACTTTATTTGAAAGAGAGAGAGAATGAGCAGAGGGAGGGGCTGAGGGAGAGGGAGAAGCAGGCTCCCGGCTGAGCAGGGAGCCCAACTCGAGGTTCGGTTCCAGGACCCTGGGATCATGACCTGAGCCAAAGTCAGATGCATAACCGACTGAGCCACCCAGGCATCCTAAACCAAACAGACTTGACTCCCATTCCT
>NW_027688850.1:0-362 GCF_054177405.1 Leptonychotes weddellii | reverse complement strand
CGGATTATAGAGGTTATGGGAGCCCATGTGAACTTGGAGGTTGTTTGGCATCTGGATCAGGCTGCCGGTGAAAGGGAAAGTGCAGTTCTCTTCTCATGGGTGGTTTTTGAAGTTGCTTTTGAGCGCAGGAATAAATCAGTCTATCGGCCCATGTTTATTGAACACGTACCATGTGCCCCCAGATTTGCAGCACTGGTTCCTAGGATGGCGATGAGAAACGGGCGTAAGGTATAACCCACCGCCTGAACCGGAGCCTGCTTGTAGCGAGGACACACTCCTGGGGAGTGGGCAAGGGCCTGAGGGTCCTTTCGGCATCTGAGGGAGTCAGTGATCGATCACAGCACCCAAAGCCCCGGGAGGTG
>NW_027688849.1:0-362 GCF_054177405.1 Leptonychotes weddellii | reverse complement strand
CATTCCTTCCTAGAGGGTGGCTGCCTGGCCAGCTCTTATTTCCCTGATCATTCCTTCCATGATTCCAAAACATGATGCGATCTGAGATGTGGTTTTAGATGCTTGAGAAGCAAAGAAGCATGAAATGGAGCCAAACTTAAAGCCTGCTTTTGCCTGAATACCGGGTAGCTCAGTCTTTTACATGTTCTAACAGGTAAGAGATCGCTACTGTAAAATTGCATGCTTTAAAAAAAGAAACCTTCACTGTTTCCACTCCAGTGCAAGCTGCTATTCTTTTTCACACTGAGCTTTCATTACCTTCTGCATTATCTAATGCATTCATTCCTGATACTTTAGAGAGTGATATTTTATTTTAAATTTAT
>NW_027688848.1:0-6996 GCF_054177405.1 Leptonychotes weddellii | reverse complement strand
ACCCCACCCTGGTCTTTCCATGTCACATCCATACATGATGTGTACTTCATAGGGCTCCTGGATATTGGCAATTAACTTCTTTCTTTCTTGTCTAGCCCATCCATTAGACCATAAGCTTCCTGGGGCGCCTGGTGGCTCAGTCGGTTAAGCAGCTGCCTTCGGCTCAGGGCATGATCTCAGGGTCCTGGGATCGAGCCCCGCATCAGGCTCCCTGCTCAGCTGGGAGTCTGCTTCCCCCTCTCCCTCTGCCATTCCCCCTGCTTGTGCTCTCTGGCTCACGCGCTCTCTCTCTCTCTCAAATAAACAAATAAAATCTTTCAAGAAAAAAAAAGACTGTAAGCTTCCCATGGACGGGGACTCTGTCTTGTTCACTGCTGGATCTCTAGTGTCTACAGTGATGCCTGGCACATAGTAGGTGTTCCCCGAATATTAGCTAACTATCCAGTTGAGTGACCGGAGGCGACCTCGAGACTTCTTCACCTGTTAAACAAGCACCCAGGTGATTCTGGTGCCCGCTATAGTTTGACGACCGTGGCCAAGAACCAGAGGTAGAGAGGGAGGAGATGGGCTGAACACAGATGTGCTCCAAACATTCCCCCCTTTAAAATGTTCCCCACTATCTTCTGATTTGGCTCATTTCCCTCTAAGGGGTTGGGGGCAAGCCAGGACAACGTTGCTGGTTATTTGAGGTTGCTGGCCAAGATGGTTTCCCTTCATCGAGGTTCGGGTCTAGCAATTGAAATATTTTCACATTTCAGTCTTAGAGTTGATGATGGCACACTCATGCCTTTGCGATGCGCTCCTGACTTGCACTCGTGACAAAAACCAGTGTGATCTCCTTGTGTGCACCGCAGTTAGCAATAGAGAGTTGGGAGTCAGAGTGAAGCCAGCCCAGCATAGTTGCTTTGAAATTCATCGCAGTGACTCGTGAAGCATACAGATCTCATGTGCCTAAGGAAAAGTGGCCTTGGCTGCATCTGTTGCCCAGCTCTGTGCCCTCCCTCCCTCACGACGCCCCACATTTGTAGCTGGATCCAGATTGCCCAGAGGAACGAGCTGCTTTGCTAGCACATGGCTTCCTGCTTCTGCCCCACGGTGTGTCTATCGCTTTGGCATCTGGCACCAGGCTGGGGTAGAGAGGCAGGGATATAAAAGGGGATCCAGAGGCATCGGTCTGCGTGGCAGGCAGTAAGTTGGTGGCAGAGCAGCTCGTTGGGATCACTGCTCTGCTCCTGCAGCAGTCAGATGGCGGAGGCGCTGCGTGTCCCTCTGTAAGTACGGCCCGGAGCACCTTGCCACCATTTCCCATCTGTGGCGTCTCACAAGCAGGCCTTCCATCAAACGCAGCCAGAGCCTGCCCCTGAAACTCTGGGTCCTGGGCAGAACAAGGCCACCAGGAGAACAACGAGGCCAGTGTCACCCAGAAGGGCTATTGTTGGAGAGATGCTAACAGGCTCTTTGGACTCTGGGCCCCACCCAATTTGTCATCTGTTGACCTCTGCTCACCAGGCCCCCAAAGCCTGTGGCTCTTTGCAGATGTGGTCTCCAGGGTCCCCGAGGAGAGTGGCCATGACCAATGACAGTAAGGTCTGTTTTGTCATGTAGCTAGACTCACCCTGAGCTGGCTGGTTACTCTCTCCTTATGGTTTTTGTTACCTCCACTAAAGAAGGGTTTGTTTTTGTTTTTAAAAATTCATCCAAGAGCAGGGCGCCCGGGTGGCTCAGTTGGTTGGACGTCGGACTCTTGATTTTGGCTCAGGTCCTGATCTCAGGGCCGTGGGATCGAGCCCCGCGTCATGCTCACTGAGCGCGAGGAGTCTGCTTCTCCCTCTTCTTCTGCACCTCCCCCAGCTCGTGTGTATGCGCTCTCTCTCTCTTTCTCTTTCAAATGAATGAATAAATAAAATCTTAAAAAATGCATCCAAGAGACACTCAAGATTCTATTTAGGGAAAATCAAATGCTCCACGGGGCTTATTTCCCAGGAGCTGTGGAGGTTTCTTATGGTCTTGTTTGTTAAAGTGTCACCCTTATTAAGTACCATGCCCCAGAAATCAGCGTAAGAAGCAGGGTGTATGGTTAAGAGCAGATTACAGGGCTTTCCTTCCAGCGGTGAAGAGCGGCTGAACTGTACAGGGCATCCTTAGAGGGTCGGGTTGGCCAAAAATGCCTTAATGCCCTTCTGGATAGAGAAACTGTTTTAAAGACATAATCCAAGCTATTAAAAACAAAACCAGTTAAAGCAAGAGAACTGAGAAGGAGTAGGTTTCAGGAGAGGGGGCCATCTCTTCATTTGTGGCTCGTGTAAGACCTCCATCTGGAGAATTCGAGGGAGGAAACGAGAGCTCAGGCGAGGATTGGAGGGGGCGGGTCATCTTCTGGTGATTTCCCTTCCGGCCTAGTGCACATCCGGATGGAATTTAAGGAAAATGTGTTTCAGGGGGGCGATCACTCTGCTACATCCAAGGGATGGCTCCGCTGGTGGTGCAGCCATCCAAAGAAAACACCATTAATGAGAATTACTACCATTTACCGAGGGCTTGGTCTGTGCCCAGGCCCCGTTCCGAGGGCTTTATCTAGATAATCTCAGTTAAGCCTCAGGTCCACCCCCTGAGGTAGGGGCCACTGTCATCTCTGTTTTATAAGGAAGTTCCAGAGGCAGAGGGACCCATGCTGTAAAAAGGGAAGGCGTGGTTAGGCCAACTCTGCCGATTGCTGGGGGGAGCTACAGTATTCTGGGGGTGCATGGGAGAAGGCCTCTTTAGGGCTTCACCCCACGAACGGGAATGAGGTGACTCAGCAGATGTTCGCCTCTAAGCACTGACGTCACTCCTTACCTTCCACCCCCATAGCCTCCTCTCTAGAACACCTGTTGGTGTTTATTCTGGTGTCTGTCTTGTTAACAAAACTCATCACTGATGGCTAGCTTTAAGAACTGTTCCTTTTCGGGCGCCTGGATGGCTCAGTTGGTTAAGCGACTGCCTTTGGCTCAGGTCATGATCCTGGAGTCCCGGGATCGAGTCCCACATCAGGCTCCCTGCTCAGCAGGGAGTCTGCTTCTCCCTCTGACCCTCCTCCCTCTCATGTGCTCTCTCTCATTCTCTCTCTCTCTCTCGCAAAAAAAAAAAAAAAAAAAAAAAGAACTGTTCCTTTTCAAATCCATTTTGGAAACTTCTTTCTTATTCCAAGCTTTACACAGCAGGGAAGTAGGCTTGTTAGCGGATGTCTGCTACATTTTTTGGCCTCTTGAGAAAGGGTATTGGTTACTCTCAGTGAAGTTTCTCTTTGTAAAGTGCTCTGAACATGGATGGTAAGTGATAATTACCATTATTGGGCTCATTACCGACAGAGTAATGCCTATTACTAGGGGCGATTAGGCCTCTTGCTTGTGGTCCTAGAAGACTAGACAGCAACTAGTCTTCTCAACACTCCAGTGAGGCCTGCTTGGAGTGGTTCGTGCTACCTTAGCGAGACCAAGAGGTTCTGGTTGTTGCTGTGACTTTAAGGAAAGTAAGTGATTCTCCCTGAGCCTTTGGTGTGTCCATTGGCAGATTTACACAGGTCCAGAACAGGAGATTAATTAAAAAAAAAAAAAAAAAAACAGCTTTAGGGGCACCTGGGTGGCTCGGTGGGTTAAGCGTCTGCTTTTGGCTCAGGTCATGACCTCAGGGTCCTGGGATTGAGCCCCACGTTGGGCTCCCTGCTCAGTGGGGAGTCTCCTTCTCCCTCTCCCTCGGCTCCTCCCTTCTGTTCATCTCTCTCTCTCAAATAAAAAAAACAAATCTTAAAAAGAAAACACCCAGCTTTATTGAGATATAATTCACATAACATGTAATTCAACCTATTTGTTGATAGCTTTTTATTCTAGACATTTTTAAACGTATACAAAAGTAGAGAGGACAGTAGAATGAATCCCCCTGTAGCCATCTCTCAGCTTCAACAATGAACAACTCATGGCCCATCTTGTATCTGTCCTGCCGCTCCCTGTATGCCTCACCCCCACGTAACTGGCAGTATTTTAGACCAAATTGCAGACAACATAGCATTTTACCTATCACACTCTGGTGTGTATCTCTAACAGAGGGGATTAGGAAAAAAACACAACCACAGGACCTAGGCTGTGTCCAGATTTCTAGATCAGGAGTTTCTGTGATGTGGGGTTCTTGGGTTGAGCAGGCAGGCAGTCCATAAAAGAGCTTTAGATGATCTACGTATTCCCTGAAAATATGCAAAGGTGTGTGTGTGTGTGTGTGTGTGAGTATTTTGTGAGGGGGCCACCAAGGGAGTTTTCAACAAGTTCTCAGAGGGGTATATGATCCCATAAAGGCCTGGAGTCTTGGGTCCAGGTGAAGGGTCCGACTGAAAGAGCCCTGGTGTCCAGTGACCAGGACTGGGTGGAAAATGTGCAGGGAAGACTGCTGAGGGCATCGGGTCTGACACAGAGCCTTTAGCATTCTCGCCTGGACCCTGTGCCAAACTCAGGAGGCTGCAGAGTGTCCACCAGGGCCGAAAACTTCCCTGTGCCTCAGAACACTGCCCACCCTCCCCCTCCACACACCTGGTGTGTGTGGTGTGAAGCACTCCAATTCCCGGGCCCACCCTTCAGGATTCTGAGTCAATGGGGCTGAGGGTGGGGTCTAGGAATCTCCTCGTGTGGCTAAGCTCCTGCTTTGAGAAGGGCAGACATGGCAGCTAAGAGCATTGGTCTCCGAGTTGCACAGCCTGGGATCTGAATCTTGGCTCTGCTTCACATTAGCTGTGTGGCCTTGGGCAAATCATTCAACCTCTCTGTGAAGTGGGCCTACTTATATTTAACCCCTCTGCCCTAGGGTTGTTGTAAGAATGAGGGTAGATAACATAGCGCCTTACATGAAGAATACTGCTCAGTGGGATGGCCGTCCTTGTTAAAAAGACCTTGGAAGGGCTCCCTTTCTCTCTCTCAGGATTGCAAGCGTTTGTCTTTTTCATACAATTGAGGAGATTTTAAAAGTATCAGAAAGCTTATCTGATACATGGGTCCCCTGGGCTCTTCTGACTCCTGCTGACAGGAATGACGCACAGAAAACTGATGGGCTCAGGTCGTATTGTCAAGCTCCAAGGGCCAGGGTGAAACTGGAATGTTTCTTCCCCGAGGTGCCTTCTGGGCATGGGTGGTCTTGTTATCTCAATTGTTGGGAACATGGTGCCTCCCTCAGAAAACTTTCCATAGCAAAGCCAGCCCGATTTGGCAAGTATGTTTCCTTAGCCTCAGTGAAGAGTCCATTAAAGAATGTGGACGAATCTCCCTTGTGAGGAAAATGACGGGAAGCTCACGTGCAGCTCCTGGGGGGGCGGGGAGCAGTGACATTAGCTAGCATCCTCTCACATGCCCCAGGGCTCCTTGTAACCCACTGGCCTTTTCTAGCTTCAACACTGTGGTGGTCTTTGGGGACCCAGGGCTGGGAGGCACCGTGCTAGGTCTGGATTTCTTTATATGAAGGACAGGCCCCGCCAGACTTCCAACTCCCCGAGGACAAGGCCCTGTCTAGCTAGGCCCCACCAGAAAACTGTAGCATCCATCTAAGTCCCCCTGGCTTTAACCCAGGATGATCTGCCCATGAAACCTGATGCCTATGGTTAGGCCTCGACTCCCCTAGGCCTATAATCTGTCCTTTGAGGCCTCCAAGGGAAGGGGGAAAGATGGGTACCATTGAGCTGGGGTCATTCCTTGTGTCTTATCAAATGTTTACACTTCACCCCGAGGGCCCTGGAGAGACAGGGAGGGGCTTTGAAAGCAGAAATTGACTTGGGCAGATTGGAGTTTTAGAATGTTCCCTCTGGTGGTTTTGTAGATCGTGGGGATGGATTGGGTTAAATAATAGCAAAAGCACTATTCCGAAGACTATTTCTCTGGTCTAAGGAGAGTTGGTGAATTGGGGCAGCGCAATGGAGAGGGTGAGCTACGGGTGGATTGGAGAGCTCTTTAGGAGTTCAGATCTACACGGTTTGTGGATTAGTTGAGGAAAGTTGAGGAGGATTAGTTGGATTAGTTGACAGTGGAAAGTTGAGGGAGAAGGTAGAGCTGAGGATGACTTTCCCGGCTCTTGCCTCGGAAAATTGGGTGGGAGGAGGAGGTTTAGGAGATTGTGGATTAAGGAGAGAAAGTGGGTTCGGTATTGGACTAGTTGAGTTTGAAGCACCCATGGGAGATCTGGGCAGAGATATCCAGTGGGCAGCTGGATAACAAGAGAGGCCCAGGGTAGAGGTGTTTCTGAGGAGGGATTTCTGGATCCTGTGTGAATTCTATTCTTATGTATTCCTTTGCATCCCCCTTTAAAAAACAAAAACAAAAACAACTTAATTCCAGTATAGTTAACATACAAGAGTCAGATGCTTAACTGACTGAACCACCCAGGCACCCCTATACCACATCTTTATCCATTCATCTATCAGTGGGCACTTGGACTGCTTCCATGATTTGGCTATTGTAAATTATGCTGCTATAAACATAGGGGTGCATATATCTTTTTGAATTAGTGTTTTTGTATTCTTTGGGTAAATACCCAGTAGTGCAATTACTGGATCATATGGTAATTCTGTTTTTAATTTTTTGAGGAAGCTTCATACTCTTTTCCACAGTGACTGCACCAGTTTGCATTCCCACCAACAGCACACAAGGGTTTCTTTTTCTCCACATCCTTGTCAACACTTGTTTCTTGTGTTTTTGATTTTAGCCATTCTGACCGGTGTGAAGTGATATCCCATTGTGGGTTTTTTTTTTTAATTTTTATTTTTTATTTATTTATGAATTTTTAAATATTTTATTTATTTATTTGACAGAGTGAGACACATCGAGAGAGGGAACACAAGCAGGGGGAGCGGGAGAGGGCGAAGCAGGCTTCCCACTGAGCAGGGAGCCCGATGCAGGGCTTGATCCCAGGACCCCAGGATCACGACCTGAGCTGAAGGCAGACGCTTAACGACTGAGCCACCCAGGCGCCCCAAATTCAAATTTTTTT
>NW_027688847.1:0-362 GCF_054177405.1 Leptonychotes weddellii | reverse complement strand
GTTCCTGGGGTCCAGGGAGAATGACTAATGCTAAACTTCACAATATTCTGTGCTTATTGTATAAATAAACATAATTTACTGGACTGTCATTACTTCTCTGTGCTCACCTGAAACAGAGAGGTGGGGGGAGAAGTAGGGAACAAGTATTTGGGCAGGAGACTAAGGCACAAGTGTCTCACTGAAACTTCATAAAACTTCCGCAACCTTGCAGTAATTAAATGTGATAAACCATGGGAAGTCTGAGCCTGATTCCTATAGAATAAAGTTTAATAAACAAATAATACCCATTATCCTTGTTCTCCTTGTTATCATCATTGGGAAGCAAATCATGTGCCTTCCTTGCTCTCTCTTTTTTTTTTTTT
>NW_027688846.1:0-362 GCF_054177405.1 Leptonychotes weddellii | reverse complement strand
TTGCTTTAAATTTCCATGCCAATGTACCACCCCACACTGTCCCAGGCAAGGTTAGTGGCTACTCAAATACCCCCAGGACAAGGCTCTCTAAAGACACATTCCGTAGTGTGTTAACTACACAAAAAAAGACACTGTACTGTTTAAAAACAAATCTTATACAGCGTACGTTTCTTTTCTTTAAAAGGAGTGAGTTGTGTACAGGGGGGTTAAGTGCTTTATAGACAAGAGAACAAAATCTGCGCTAGAACCAACCTACTCATCATCTTCATCTTCCTTCCTCATCTTCTTCATCGTCTTTATCTTCCTTCTTCATCATCCTTGTCTTCCTCCTCTTCCTTCTTTCTCTTGCTGTCTTCAGCCTC
>NW_027688845.1:0-362 GCF_054177405.1 Leptonychotes weddellii | reverse complement strand
GCCCAATCATTGTGGGAAAATTAGGAAATTGTAAGAAGTTAAAACCTCCAGATGTTCTAGCACTAGAGATAAACGCTATTAACACTTTGTGGCATGTTTCCTTATGTATGTTACGTATGTACTCATGTGTGTATGTGTGGCGACGGTACAATACAATGCTAAAATCATGGGATCTAGAGCCAGACTGACTCTCAGCTCTGCCATTTAACAGTTTTGTGCTCTTGGGAGAGTTCACTTTCTCTTTTTTTTTTTTTTTTATTCTTATGTTAATCCCCATACATTACATCATTAGTTCTAGATGAAGTGTTTCATGATTCATTGTTTGTGCATAACACCCAGTGCTCCATGCAGAACGTGCCCTC
>NW_027688844.1:0-362 GCF_054177405.1 Leptonychotes weddellii | reverse complement strand
TGTGGCTTACTGCTATTCAACATAGTATTAGAAGTCCTAGCCACAGCAATCAGACAACAAAAAGAAATCAAAGGCATCCAAATTGGCAAAGAAGAAGTCAAACTCTCACTCTTTGCAGATGATATGATACTTTACGTGGAAAACCCCAAAGACTCCACCCCAAAACTGCTAGAACTCATACAGGAATTCAGTAAAGTGGTAGGATATAAAATCAATGCACAGATGTCAGTGGCATTCCTACACACCAACAACAAGACAGAAGAAAGAGAAATTAAGGAGTCGATCCCATTTACAATTGCACTCAAAACCATAAGATATCTAGGAAGAAATCTAACCAAAGAGGCAAAGGATCTGTACTCAGA
>NW_027688843.1:0-362 GCF_054177405.1 Leptonychotes weddellii | reverse complement strand
GCTCTCTCTCTGCCCTGCCCCCACCCCCTCTACACTCTCCAGTGAGCTGAGTCCTTCCCAGACAGGAAGGGTCGTTGCTCCCAAGTAGCTCCCACCTCAGCCCTGGGGACGTACCTGCGACAAGGTAGCCACACCTGGTTCCCTCCTGGGGACGGGCAGAACGGGGGGGGGGGCACCATGGACAGAGAGACACATGCACCCGAGGTCCCCAAGGTGACCCTGCCTCCACAAAGCACCTGACACTGGACCAGCACACAGCAACTGGCAGCTACCGTGACGAGTCTGGGGATGCTGAGAAAGTCAGAAAATATGGTGGGGAGGAATAATGCCTCTTTAATTAAACATTATCCCTGGACGTTTCT
>NW_027688842.1:0-362 GCF_054177405.1 Leptonychotes weddellii | reverse complement strand
CTCAAGCATTTGGTCCTTTTTTCATTACTGATAACCTGATTCCCTTTCCTTCTTGGCTTCCAGGTTTATATTCTCCTGGTTTTCCTTTTCTCTTCTAACACCTCTTCCCTTAATCTTTTACTTATTCCTCTTCTGTCCAACTGCCCCTCCCCCCCATAAAAAGTAACCATTTCTACGTACATTCTTTTTTTAAATTTTATTATGTTATGTTAATCACCATACATTACATCATTAGTTTTTGATGTAGTGTTCCATGATTCATTATTTGCATATAACACCCAGTGCTCCATTCAATATGTGCCCTCTTTAATACCCATCACCAGGTTAACCCATGCCCCCTCCCCTCTAAAACCCTCAGTTTG
>NW_027688841.1:0-362 GCF_054177405.1 Leptonychotes weddellii | reverse complement strand
TATACTTATATCAAGTAGCACATTGTTGATTTGTGAGTTTTTTTGTTTTGCTTTGTTTTTAATTCACAACTAACAAGGAATATTCCTCTCTCCTCTCCCTGGGGTGAAAAAAATCAGATACAGCTATAAATGAAGAGGGACCATCACTACAAAAGTTGGCAACTAAAATGCTACCACGTCTACCCCTGACTTGCGGGCACAGATTAGGGATTCTCAGCAGGTGGTTCCTGGACCAACAATATCAGCGTCACCTGGAGACTTGTTAGAAATGGAAATTCTCGGGCGCCTGGGTGGCTTAGTTGGTTAAGCGACTGCCTTCAGCTCAGGTCATGATCATGGAGTCCCAGGATCGAGTCCCGCAT
>NW_027688840.1:0-362 GCF_054177405.1 Leptonychotes weddellii | reverse complement strand
TCACTAAAATTTGGGGACCGTTGGATATTTTCTGTTCCTCAGCTCAGGCGCTCGCTAGCTTACAAGTCTAGGCAAAAATCCCTTGTTTTCAATTTTAAAGTTTGGACTGAGTAGTAACTAAAGAGTATCTCCGTTCTCCTTCCTCCGAACCTAATAATTTATGATTCCTTCCAATTTGACAGCTCTGAGATGCATAGGGTCTGATTATAATTTGGCTGTGACGGTATTAATAGTAGGAGCCACTGTGCATTGAACACTTACTATGCTCCTTGCACTGGATTATTTGTGGAATACAGGAAAGTACAAAAAATAATGTCTCAGCCTAGAATTCTTGCAACAGAGCCGGAGACAAGGCGAAGGGC
>NW_027688839.1:0-362 GCF_054177405.1 Leptonychotes weddellii | reverse complement strand
TGGCGCCAGTGGGCTTTTAATATTTTCCATTCCTGGCTCCTAGACAACATTTACCTCAAAAATGCATCCTCCCCCTCACCAAAGGGCACGCCTTCCCAGTGAGAGGAACCCAGGGCTGGTGAGTGGAGGTGACCCACTGTGTTCTGGGCTTGGAGGGGCCCCGGCCCAGTGCTTTGAGAAAGAGGTGGCAGAAATGTCTTCCCAGCCAAGGGAGCCAAGCTCCCTGGCCAGCCAGAGGCCTCCCGGTCCCACAGGAAGCCTGGATCCACGGCAAGCTGGGGGGACACCTGCTGGGTTCCGTCTGGGACTCCAGGCCCCTTCCACTCGGCTTTACCCCTCTGAGCCCTAAGGACCCCGTCTAC
>NW_027688838.1:0-362 GCF_054177405.1 Leptonychotes weddellii | reverse complement strand
TTTCATTATGATTGCTTAGATAGGCGTAACTAAGATGAGTAGTCACTTTATCATGAAACCCCAGAAATATTCCCACAATTATAAAGATTGCCATAAACAAAATGAAAGAGAATAGCAGGAGCCAGCTGTGGAGTCTCCTGTTTTCAGGATCGTCCCCCATACTTGGACCTTGTCAAACAGCATGAGTAGCTTGGCTCGCACCAGTCCTTGGTCCAATGACCTATAAAATAGCTTCTTACAAGTATCCTGATTTGGCAAGATAGGGAGCATTTGCAGTGGTCTTCAAACCAATGCTGCTCAAATTTAACATTCTGAAAGACAAGTATTTATCCTGCTTGTGCATACTTGTCCCCTTTTTGAGG
>NW_027688837.1:0-6997 GCF_054177405.1 Leptonychotes weddellii | reverse complement strand
AGAGACGATGGACTCTGAAAAACAAACAGGGTTCTAGAGGGGAGGAGGGTGGGAGGATGGGTTAGCCTGGTGGTGGGTATTGAGGAGGGCACATTCTGCATGGAGCACTGGGTGTTATGCACAAACAATGAATCATGGAACACTTCATCTAAAACTAATGATGTAATGTATGGGGATTAACATAAGAATAAAAAAAATATTGGAAAAAAAAAAAGAACATTTCAGCTGATCTATAGATGTCACAGTCTGGGTTTCAAAAATGCAAAGGCAATAATTTAAAAGCTTGAAGAAATGATGTTCTTAGTGAAAAACACCAGGAAGGGATAAGCCTACTTCTGAAGAGGCAAATGGTAGAAGGTAGAGATGACAGGTGAAATCAAAACTATTCAAGTCGAAACTATTCATGTCTGATTTTTCCCACCAAGTAGAATGAACTAGAACCAAATTTAAGCCCAATGTAGATTAGGCAAAGATAGGATCCAATCACACACCCAAATAAATCCCTGATGGTAGGAAAAAGGAAGTTTTGGCCGTGTGATCATTCGGTTGTCCCAGCTGTTACTTTCCTTTCTAAAAGCAGATATTTGTGGCCTCTTGTTCTTATTTCCTCCTTTCTATTTTTTTTTAATTTAAATTCAATTTAGTTAACATATACTATATTAGTAGTTTCAGGGGTAGAATTTAGTGATTCATCAGTTGCCTGTAACACCCAGTGCTCATTCCATCAAGTGACCTCCTTAATGCCCATCACCCAGTTACCCCATCCCCGCCCCCTCCAGCAACTCTCAGTTTGTTTCCTGTAGTTAGTCTCTCTTAGGGTTATCCTACCTCTCTGTTTTCATCTTATTTTTCCTTCCCTTCCCCTATGTTCATCTGTTTTGTTTCTTAAATTCCACATGAGTGAAATCATACCGTATTTGTCTTTCTCTGTTGACTGATTTTGCTTAGCATAATACTCTCTAGTTCCATCCACATCGTTGCAAATGACAAGATTTCATTCTTTTTGATGTCTGAGTGATGTTCCATTGTCTGTGTGTGTGTGTGTGTGTGTGTGTGTGTGTGTATACACACACAGAACATCTTCTTTATTCATCTGTTGATTGACATCTGAGCTCTTTCCATAGTTTGGCTATTATGGACATTGTTGCTATAAACGTTGGGGTGCAAGTCCCTCTTCTAACCACTGTTTGTATCCTTTGGATAAATACCCAGTAGTGTAATTGCTGGGTTGTAGGGTAACTCTATTTTTAACTTCTTGAGGAACCTCCATACTGTTTTCCAGAGTGGCTGTACCAGCTTGCATTCCCACCAACAGTGTAAGAGGGTTCCCCTTTCTCTGCATTCTTGCCCAGACATGAACAGACATTTCTTCAAAGAAGACCTAAAATGGCCAACAGACACATGAAAAAATGCTTATCATCACTTGGCATCAGGGAAATACAAATTTAAACCACAATGAGCTACCACCTCACACCAGTCAGAATGACTAAAAATAACACTCTTTTCTATTTTTTAAACAAAGGGTTGTCCCCAAAACCAGAATGTGAGTCATTATCATTATGAGGCTGCCAAAAACATTAAGACAATTTTGGATGGCCTCAACAAACCAGTAGTAGAGTTTTTCTCTAACTGAATTGTTCAGCAAATGACCTGACCACTTTTCATGGTCTGTTTACCTTCCCAGAGTCTCTGATTTGATTGATCTGGTGTGAGGCCCGGATATCTGCATTTTTTATGAAAACATTGTAGGTGTATCTGTTGCATTCCAAGGGTTTACAGCATTGGCTGAGAACTTGGAAGTGATGGTGATGAGGTTTCCCATACTGGGCATCATGCAGATCTCTCTTCTGGGACAATCTTTTAAATAAAATTATCACAACTGATTTATTGACATGCAAGGTAGAAAGAATAGTGTACCCCATATATCCACCATCAGCATAAAAATAAAATATTACTAATATGATTGAAATCCTGCTGTGTACTAGTCCCCAAATTGTATCGCCTTCTCTCCCTTAGAAATAATCACTCCTGGTTTCTTTTTAATTAATAGCTTTATTGAGATATAATTAATATTCCATACAATTGAAGTATACAGTTCAGTGATATTCAGATTTGTGTAGGCATCCCCATAATCAGTTTTAGAACATTCTCATCACCCTAAAAAGAAACCTAATAATCATTAGCAGTCATTCTCTTCTTCCCTGCACTCTACCAGTCTCTAAACCCTAAGCTACCACCAGTCTCCTGTCTACCTCTATGGATTTACCTATTTTAGACATTTTATATAAATAAGATCATCTAGTTGTGGTCCTTTGTGACTAGCCTTTTTTTCACTTAGCATAATGTTTTAAGGTTCGTCCATGTTATATTTATAACATCTATCAGGATTGCATTCCTTTTTATTTTTATTTATTTATTTTTTAAAAAGATTTTATTTATTTGACAGAGATAGCGAGAGCCGGAACACAAGCAGGGGGAGTGGGAGAGGGAGAAGCAGGCCTCCCGCCGAGCAGGGATCCCAATGTGGGACTCGATCCCAGCACCCTGGGATCATGACCTGAGCCAAAGGCAGACGCTCAACCGACTGAGCCACCCAGGCGTCCCTGCATTCCTTTTTATGACCAAATAATTGTAATATGGCTACACTACATTTTGCTTATCCATTCATCAGTTGATGGACATTTGAGTTGCTTTCACTTTTTGGCTATTGTAAATAATGCTGCTTCTATCAATACTTGAGCACAATATTTATATGAACATGTTTTCAATTCTCTTGGGCATATACCTAAAATGGAATTGTTAGGTTGTTTGGTCACTGTGTGTTTTGAAGAATTACCAAACTATTTTCCAAAGTCATGTACCATTTTACGTTCCCATGAGAGATCCAGTTTCTCCACGTCTTTGTCATTTCTTGTCATGATCTGTTTAATTCAAGCCATCCTAGGTGGTATGAAGTGGTATCTCGTTGTGTTTTTGATTTTCATTTCCCTGATGAATAATGATGTGGAACATTTTTTTCATGCACTTATTGGCCATTTGTATGTCTTCTTTGAAAAAATGTATTTTTAAATTGGGCTATTTGGGCACTCTTATAACCCAATAAAAATAAAAAATTATTGAATGATAAGAGTTCTTATGTTCTGGATACTACACCATTATCAGAAATGATTTGCAAATATTTTCTCCCCTTCATTGTCTTTTCACTCTTTTGATAGTGTCCTTTGCACTTTTCACTCTTTTGATAGTGTCCTTTGCACAAAAGTTTTTAACTCTGATGAAGTCAAATTTATCTATTTGGTTGCTTATGTCCTATCTAAGATACTATTGCCAAATAATCTGAGATCATGCAGATTACCCTATATGTTTTCTTCTATGAGTTTTATAGTTTTAGCTCTTGTATTTAGGTCTTGACCCATATTTAAATTTTGCATGTGGTGTTGAGGTAGTATGGTCAAATTCATTGCATGTAGTTGTCCCAGCTCTATTTATTGAAAATACCATTCTTGCCTTCATTGAACTGTCTTAGCACTTTCTTGGATATATTCAAAAGAACTGAAATCAGGATCTTGAGAAGATATCTACACTCCTGTGTTCATTGTAGCATTATTTATGATAGCAAAGATATGAAAACAACCTAAGTGTCCACCAACAGATGGATGAAGAAAATGTAGTATGCACATACAATGGTATGTTATTCCACCTCAAAAAAAGAAGGAAATTCTGCCATTGCTACAACATGGATGAACTTAGAAAACATTATGCTAAGTGAAATAAGCCAGACACAGAAGAACAAATGCTACATAATGCCAGTTATATCAGGAATCTAAAATCGTCAGACTCTTTTATTTTTTTATTTATTTTTTATTTATTTTAGAGAGCTAGAGAGAACGTGCTCAGGCACACATGCAAGCTGGGGGAGGGGCAGAGGGAGAAGAGCAGACTCCCCACTGAGTGCAGAGCCTGATGTGGGTCTCTATCACAACCCTGAAACGATGACCTGAGCTAAAATAGAGTCAGGGGCTCAACCTGAAATCAAGAGTCAGGGGCTCAACCTGAAATCAAGAGTCAGGGGCTCAACCTGAAATCAAGAGTCAGAGGCTCAATTGACTGAGCCATTCAGGCGCTCCTATAATAGTCTCTTAGAGGCAGAATGGGATGGCGTTACTGGGGACCAGGGAGAGGAGGACTTGAGGTGTTGGTGACCCAGTACAGTTTCATCTGTGCAAGACTAGCAAGTCCTAAGGACCTGTTGTACAATAGAGTATAATTAATAGTATTGTACTGCATACTTAAGAATCTGAAATGGTAAATGTTAATTGTTCAAAAATGGGGGAGGAAACTTCTACAGGTGATGATTAAGGTTATGGCATTGTATATGGTGAGGGTATCATGGGTATATACTTCAGAATAATCAAGATATGCACATTAAGTATGTACAGTCTTTCTATATGTCAACCATGACTCAAAAAAAAAAAAAACTTAGACCTGTCAGGATACAGTTTTTAAGAAAAAAAATGAATTGACCATAGATGTGTTTGTTTTTTATGGACTTTCATTTCTATTTTATTTACATATATGTCTATCTTTTGCCTGGTTTGAAAGATTACCTGAAGTGCTTGCTTAGTATATCTTTGTGGCCAATGCCTGGAAATTCAGTCAGTCTGAGAAGGCTCTTAGAAATCTATATTTTTATATAAGCACCACCAGATGACTCTGGGGTCAAGATTGAGAAACCGTGATACTGCTTCTCAAACTTCAATGAATATATGAGTCAGTGAGGCTCTTGTTAAATGAGATTGTGCTTCAGCAAGTCTGGGGTGGGGGTCTGATATTCTGCATTTCTAACAAATTCCCAGGTGTTGATGCTGCTGCTGGTCACACACCACACTGTTAGTGTAGGGGGCTAAGAGGTCTCCTACAATAGCCATGACCCATTCCTTCCAGGTGGGCCTCTGAGGCATTAGTAGGCTTCATCGGATATGCGAAATTTCTTCCATATTAGTCTTGGCCTTTATTTTAACACTGACGATGTGATGAACTTCTCTAGCTGGTATATGGTGCCTACATGTCAGAGGATGGTTTTTGAAAAGGCTTCAGGACTTTACTTCTGGGCATACAGAAGACCTGTGGAGCCAGGAATGCCTAATTGAGAAAGGGATTTATTGGTTACTGAACAACATACCATAATGTTTCCATTTATTTTAATACTACCTTTTCCCAGAAGATGTCTGTTGGCAGGTTATTTTTCTCTTGCAGTTGATACTGGAATGCAAATAAATAATTGCATCATGTTTGCCTAAAAAATTGGTTTAGATAAGCCACCGGTGCTGGATTATATCAGCTTTTCCAACTTTCACTTGATCTGCCTTTATTTCTGAGATGATCTCTTTTGAAGGCAATGTGTTTATTTGAATCTTCCCAATGTTTTCTTTTCTTACTGCTTGACTTTAGGAAGTCATCCTAATTATTGGGATGTTGAATATCTCCATTTTCACGGAAGGAGAATTTATCCCTCTCCTCTCTGAGAAACTGCTGTTTCTCAAGTACTTTGGTGAGGCTTGCACTTTACAGTCCTCAAATGTGTGCTGGGATGTGCCTTTGCATATCATTTCATGCTAATCTGGGCTTGGTGTAGTAAGTGGTCATTGATTTCCTGGTAAAGGGGCTTTGTGATTTCAGGCAACTGCAGCTGTTAATTCTGGATGTCAATTTCTAGTAAACCCACATTTTTAAAATGAGCTCTTTTTGTGCAGTGTTAGCATTCATAACAGTGGCAGTGTTCTGAGTTACAAGCACTGGTTTTGTTGTTGTTGTTTGTTGTCCTTGTTTTCTGAATGTTTCAGGAAGCTTTGGTGCTCTCAAATAAGTGTCTTTAGGGTCAGTGGTGATTTTCTGTTTTGAAGTCCTCTTGGTGTGACCACCTTTGGTAGCCTGTATTTGAGGAACGGATTAGAACGTATATATTTTTTTCTCTTCTTACTAAACCGTGTTTTTTTTTTTTTAAAGATTTTATTTATTTATTTGAGAGAGAACACATGAGAGGGGGGAGGGTCAGAGGGAGAAGCAGACTCCCTGCCGAGCAGGGAGCCCGATGTGGGACTCGATCCAGGGACTCCAGGATCATGACCTGAGCCAAAGGCAGTCGCTTAACCAACTGAGCCACCCAGGCGCCCCTAAACCGTGTTTTTAATATGAGTAATGCATGCACATGTTTAAAACATCAAATGGCACAGAAGTGAATAAAATGATAATTCACAGTCCCCCTTCTCACCCCATCCCTCCTTTTGGTTTCTTCTTTGTTTTAAACACTCTTTTGACACCAATCTTTCTTGCTTGATGCAGAATCTCTTCAATCCTTACTCAGGGGGGAAAAATGGAGAATTTAGAGCAATTACATCATCTCGAACTCCTATCTTCCCACTCCTCTCCAACTCCCATTTTCTCCACCCCTTCCCAAGGTTATATATTTCTCCTTCATGACCTTAAAGTATATGCTTAAATTCTGTTTCTTTTTCAGAGCTTTAAGTTTTTTTAATTATTTTTGAGTAGGGAACACATTCGTATGTTCAAAATCAAAACATAAAAATGTACATAGTTTAGGCTCCTTCCCCTGCCACCCATTTACAGAGTTACTCCCTCCAGTAGGTAAGTGATGTTAATAATTTCAGGGCTACCCTTTAGATGAACATGAAAGATAGTGTATACAGGAGCTCCTTCTGCCATATTTACAGTGATGTCCATGAAATGTTGTTCATAAGCCACTTTAGGTCCTCTTGGGCTTACCTGTCTCTCTTTAGAGTCACTGCTGTGGCCACCCATGCATCTAGCCTGGCCCCACCTCATGTTGTGCATGAGCCACATGCCTTTTGCCTCCCTTGTTTATACCCAAAGCAGGAGACTCCACGAGATCTTACTTCACACAAACACACAACCCAAAAGTGTGGGAAATGAACACTCCTTAGGGCTAATCTTTGATAGATGGGAAGTAAGAGCCAGT
>NW_027688836.1:0-362 GCF_054177405.1 Leptonychotes weddellii | reverse complement strand
TTTTTTTTTTTTAAAGATTTTATTTATTTATTTATTTTGAGAGAGAGAATGAGAGACAGAGAGCATGAGAGGGAGGAGGGTCAGAGGGAGAAGCAGACTCCCTGCCGAGCAGGGAGCCCGATGCGGGACTCGATCCCGGGACTCCAGGATCATGACCTGAGCGGAAGGCAGTCGCTTAACCAACTGAGCCACCCAGGCGCCCATCAAATTTGTTTTTTAAATTTTATTAGTCATTAGGTAATTCTTATTAAAAACTACCTTCTACCTTGTTTTTCAGTTATTAGAAAATAATATAAAATTGGGTATAACCAAATATTAACTACTATGAATTTTTTGATGTTACCCAAAGGTGGCAGTGAGTG
>NW_027688835.1:0-362 GCF_054177405.1 Leptonychotes weddellii | reverse complement strand
CAACAGATGAATGGATAAAGAAGATGTGGTCCATATCTACAATGGAATGTTACTCAGCCATCAGAAAGGATGAATACCCAACTTTTACATCCACATGGATGGGACTGGAGGAGATTATGCTAAGTGAAATAAGTCAAGCAGAGAAAGTCAATTAGCATATGGTTTCACTTATTTGTGGAACATAAGGAATAGCATGGAGGACACTAGGAGAAGGAAGGGAAAAAAGAGGGGGGTGGGAATTGGAGGGAGAGATGAACCATGAGAGACTATGGACTCTGAGAAACAAACAGGGCTTTAGAGTGGAGGGGGGAGGGGGGATTGGTTAGCCCGGTAACAGTTATTAAGGAGGGCACGTACTGCAT
>NW_027688834.1:0-362 GCF_054177405.1 Leptonychotes weddellii | reverse complement strand
TTGGTATCTATAACATTTGCAGTTAACTCTGATTAATATAGATATTAAATAATGTCTTATTAAAATTACAAGGGGACAATTTGCAAATGGATGAGGAGATAGCTAATGTCTCTTTCTTTAGAATGTACAAGGTATTTATAGATGTCTAAATAAGCCAAAATCGTATTAATGGACATCTCTCAGGATTTTAACATTGTCTTTAGAAAAATTTTTAAAAGACCCTATGATAATTATTGAATATTAAAATCAAATAGGGGCTTTTTTATACCAAGCAGAGCTTAAATAACGTTTGATGCACTTAATGAGGCAAACTTGGTTTTAGCTTTGACAAAGAAAAGTTCTGGGACAATTGGTTCTTCTTA
>NW_027688833.1:0-362 GCF_054177405.1 Leptonychotes weddellii | reverse complement strand
TTTTTTTTTCCTTTTGTTGAGAAAGTGGTTTTGGCAAAACATTGTGCCAGACTTTGGTTGGCTGTCATTTCTGACACTGAAATGGCTTTCCCTGCTCTACCTAACTTGACCAGACTGCCAACCACACGGTAAGAACAAATACACTCTAGGTGCCTTGTGACAAAGTGGCTCATTCTCTGACTTAACAAACACTACCTAATTGAGCCTGGCAGGAATCCGCTGCCTCAGGAAGTCTTTTCTCTCAAGCAAAAATGGCAAACTGAAGGTCAGAGAGAAAGGTGATCGTAAAATTCATTTGCTGGCTAAGCTGGGACCCATTCAACAGTCAAAGGGGTTTTATTCATTCTTACTTTGGGACAATT
>NW_027688832.1:0-362 GCF_054177405.1 Leptonychotes weddellii | reverse complement strand
CATTCCTGCCCCTTCTCCCCGGGCTGTCCGTGACAGAGCCAGGCACCCACAGGGACGGATCTAATCGCTGTGGTTCTCCTACTGGGAACAGGGGGGCTGTAACTGAAGCTGTCCACCGCGGTCGAGCTTTAGGAGGTCTCCAGTTACAGCGACACCAATCATGCCAGGACAGCCGCCTCTGCACATTCTGTCGAACCACCCCTAATCTCTGTCTCTGCACATCACTTCTAGCGCCTCGCGCTACCTGACTCCGTCTACCCTCCCTAACCCAAGGTCAGCAGGGACAGACCTGATGGCCGGGGCCAAAGGGACACGGCTTTGAAAGGTCATTTCCAACACGCCTTTCCCTCCTTGTCCATGTT
>NW_027688831.1:0-362 GCF_054177405.1 Leptonychotes weddellii | reverse complement strand
GACACCGGGGAGTGGCACGTGCCTCTGTGAGGTACAGGAATGTGACAGAGCTCACACGAACTGCTGGCTCCAGCTGGCTCCGGGCACCACTGGAAACAGCCCCTCCCCTCAGAAAGACAGGATGGTCTTGTTAATGATTTCCACCGACTCCTGAACCTCATCCTCCTTGATCACAAGCGGTGGGGCAAACCTGATGATGTCGCCGTGGGTCGGCTTGGCCAGGAGTCCATTATCTCGAAGCCGTAGACACACCTTCCAAGCATCATAATCTAAAGAAAAATGGCCAAACATGCATGCTGATGAAAGACAAATGTTTGAGCATCCCCTTGCAGTACAGATGGGCAAGAGCCACCTGGCAGAAG
>NW_027688830.1:0-362 GCF_054177405.1 Leptonychotes weddellii | reverse complement strand
TCACTTCTGTTCTTTCCGTAATATATAAAAATTAAAATACCAATTAAAAAACTAATATATCTTCTCTTTAAATGTTTCTTACAGATACAATTTCAATATTTTCATTCGATAGTGGTGTGGTTTAAGAGATTTTTTTCATTCACAAGTCAAACAACACTCCACACCAAGAGAACAGATAGTCTATAGGCTCATACTGCAAATAAAGACTTCAGGAATGCAGCAACGGGCATTTCTAAAATACAAAATGGATAAAATTCTGAGAGGAAACATGCAATAAAGCTCTACTAAGCAGCTGGCCACAGAACTAGAACATTCTACTGATGATTTCAATGGGACTCCAGATGCTTCCAAACTCAACTTGA
>NW_027688829.1:0-362 GCF_054177405.1 Leptonychotes weddellii | reverse complement strand
TTCATGAATAGATTCAGGTTATGCATTATGGCAGTAATACCATAGAAAAGACAGGGTGTTTTCTCTGCTTTTGATCTGGTGTCTCATGATAGTGATCTGTCCAATTACTGGCAATGTTAACTTTGATCCCTTTTTTTTAATTATTTATTTTTAAAAGATTTTATTTATTTATTTATTTTTTTAAAGATTTTATTTATTTATTTGAGACAGAGAGAATGAGAGAGACAGAGAGCACATGAGAGGGGGGAGGGTCAGAGGGAGAAGCAGGCTCCCTGCCGAGCAGGGAGCCCGATGCGGGACTCGATCCAGGGACTCCAGGATCATGACCTGAGCCGAAGGCAGTCACTTAACCAACTGAGCCA
>NW_027688828.1:0-362 GCF_054177405.1 Leptonychotes weddellii | reverse complement strand
AAAAGAAAAGGCAAGCTGCCAGGCTACTTACTGACACTTAAATATCTGAAAGTGATACTTTACATTTCTACTCACATCCCATTGGCCAAAGCAAGACATATAGCCAAGCCTACTATAAGTGGGGCACGAATGGATATAATCCTATAGTGAGTGATCCAGTAGAAAGGACAGTATATATTTGGAACAATAATACAGTCTACCACAGGGCTGTGATATCACGAGAAATGTCAATCACTGAGCCCGTCCACTCCTCCTTTATACACACTCTGCGGCAGTGTTTTGTACCATGTAAACACTTCACATACATCGTGGTCAAGGGTAAAGTCTTGACTCGAGCTCAATTTAGGAACTTTTTTTTTTTT
>NW_027688827.1:0-362 GCF_054177405.1 Leptonychotes weddellii | reverse complement strand
TGTCTGTGTGAAGGGTCTACAAAAGGCATACATTTACAAAGAAGAATGCAATAAACACTTGTAGGCAATTTGGGCAAAAGCTTACTTATATTTTTCACAAAAAGTAGAAAAGTTTAATACACCTTTCTTTGTAATTTATACAATGGAGATACTCTCCAGGGAACTCATGAGATTGAAAGAGTGTGTGGAAAAGAGGTAAATAATAGGGAAATCTAAATTACAGTCCCATAAATAAAATGTTTCTCCTTAAGCTAACCCCAATTTGAGCACCATGCATACATCTCGGAAAATGTCTTACAATTCAGGCTGCATTAGTGAATTCTCTCAGTTCTGCACTGTGATCTCTAGAAATGAAGATGAAG
>NW_027688826.1:0-6998 GCF_054177405.1 Leptonychotes weddellii | reverse complement strand
GGGGCGCCTGGGTGGCTCAGTTGGTTAAGCGACTGCCTTCGGCTCAGGTCATGATCCTGGAGTCCCTGGATCGAGTCCCGCATCGGGCTCCCTGCTCGGCAGGGAGTCTGCTTCTCCCTCTGACCCTCCCCCCTCTCATGTGCTCTCTCTCTCCTCTCATCCTCTCTCTCAAATAAATAAATAAAATCTTTAAAAAAAATAAATAAATAAATTACAGCCCTCTACAGCCTCCCCTGGGGGCCCTGTGGGGTCTAGAGCCGCAAACTGGGGGCCCTCTGAGTGCCGCGGGTGCATGAAGAAATATCCCCACTGGGCCCCCACCTCCCAGACCTCCAGCACACGCTGGTCCTTTTCCGAGATTTCACTGCCTCTGATCTCACTGTCCTGTTCTCATGTTCCAGCTCCCTCATCCTGGCGCCAACCACCTGGCTGGGCCCCATAACTGCCTAGCCAGTTCCCTGATGACACCAGGCTGGAAAGCCTTGTGCCCCAGCATTGGCCCTGCTCAGTCCAGCCTGGCCTTGCAGCGGGACCTAGACAGAATACAGGGGCTGGCTGGTTTGGGGAGCTCCCGTGCATTCTGGACGTTCCAGGGCTGGCGACTAAAGTCTGGGCTAGAGGCCACCATGGGGGCCAAGGATCAGTCCTGATGGGGGCAGAGCTGGGTTAAGGGAGGCAGGCACACCAGGACACCTACGCAAACACATCAGCAGAGTCTACTTGGGGAAGAAGCTCTTTCGCCTCCTGTTACATATTTCCTGCTGGGAGGAGGTGCTTGGCACAGGGACAAGAAGCTTGCAGGTGGATCTTGCCCTTGCTGGGGGCTGGAATGACCCAGGTTACCCTGGGCAAAGCTCTTAATCCTTTCAGAAGCCACCAAGCAGAGAGGGTAACTAGATATGAGGGCTCCCGGGGACTGTGGGAACACCCCCCATGCTGAGGCGGACCACTGCTCCCCTGGGCAAGGTGCCATGTCAGCCACCAGCAAGAAGGCTTTAGAAATGAAATTGAATGCAGTAGCCTGTTTTTGTTCCAAGTCATGGGCTGGCCTCTGCCCTTCCCCCCCGCTACAGACATTTGATGCCAGGCTGGTCCCCGGGGCCCTAAGAAAAACATAAATCATCAACAAAGCTAAAAGACAAGCAGCTGCCTGGGTGTAAGAGACCAGGGATTAGCATTCAGCTTGTATTTAAAGCAAACAAACTCACGAATCCATAAGGACAAGTAATCTGATGTAATAAATGGGCAAAGAACATGAACGGAAAATTCACAGAAGACATTTCAAAAGAGCCCAGTCTCACGGCTAATCAGGGAAATGTCCATTCAGCCCACAGTTCGATACGCTTTGGCCCCTACCAGAGGAGCAAACATTCCAATGTTCGTTTGGCAACGCTAAGCATTTGGGAGGATGTGGGGACATAGGACTCCAGGTTGCTACTGGTGGTCGCAGTGGCCCATTCTCTCCAGGGCCATTTTCAGGAAAGCGGGAAATGTCAACTCTTTAACACAGCAGTTGCGCTGCTAGAGACATAGTTACATAGTGGAAAAGGAATAATCCAGATCTATAGTGTCCGTGTAAATAGATCTTTAAGACATACTGTTGAGAGAAAAAAGGAAGGGCATCCGGTGCAACTTGCGCTGAGATTATAAAAGCCCAAGTATTGGGGTGCCTGGGTGGCTCAGTCGTTAAGCGTCTGCCTTTGGCTCAGGTCATGATCCCAGGGTCCTGGGATCGAGTCCCGCATCGGGCTCCCTGCTCTGTGGGAAGCCTGCTTCTCCCTCTCCCACTCCCCCTGCTTCTGTTCCCTCTCTCGCTGTCTCTCTGTCAAATAAATAAATAAAATCTTTAAAAAAATAAATAAATAAAAGCCCAAATATTGTTTATGGGAACAAAAAGTAGGAAAACTGAAAGCACTTATTACTTGCTTGGTGTGATTTGAAGTGCTTTCCAAATGATAAAATATACTGTTTATGGATTGGAGACATATGAAAAGCAAAAAAACACACTCTGACACGACACACATTCAATTTATGACATTGGTTCTCAGTGACAGGCGGGCCACAGGACGGCTCTAAAAGGGACTTGAACTTGATCCATATTGTTTTATTTCTTTTATGTATAATTTTCTGTAACAAGTATGGCTCTATGTTAATTTGGAATGGTAGGTACCTAGGTGTTTGTTATTTTATCATGTGATTATGGTTAATTTTTTTCTTCCGCCCCCCTTTTTTTTTAAAGATTTTATTTATTTGAGAAAGAGAGAGAGAGTACAAGCAGGGGGAGCGGCAGAGGGAGAGGGAGAAGCAGGCTCCCTGCTGAGCAGGGAACCCGATGTGGAGCTCGATCCCAGGACTCCAGGATCATGACCCGAGCCGAAGGCAGATGCTTAACAGACTGAGCCACCCAGGCACCCCAATTTTTTCTTCCATATAAAATATTTATGAAGGAAAATATAAGAGGGTTGATGAACTCCCAAGAAGGGCACCTAAAACATTCAAAAGATGGAGCAACTTCCTGGCATGGACAGAGGGAGACACACTGGTCCTATCATGTGAAGCGCCAGGGCAAGACCAACATTTATGTGATGAGAAAGAGCCCCAGTCTGTCTCTGAAGTTCACGAGCTATACTCACAGGCAAGCCTCCGTCCTCAGTCAACACATTCCCTCCTGTATGAGACACAGTTGTAACTACACGGACCAGTGCATCTCCTAGTTCGTGGCGGAGAGGCAGATTCTCCTCTTTCATCCCCCTTGCACACCAAGCTTCACACCATCACTCTCCAACACACCATTATTCTAGCCCCTGGACCACTCAGTGATGCACGCCCTGTGGGGCTGTGTCCTCTCCTCTCCCTAAGTTGCACAAAGACACTAGGCTGCTGGTTCACCTGGGAGTGGCACTTGACATGGGAGTAGAGATGGCCAGTGCTTGGACAGGAGAGGACAACTATGAACCTGTAAGAGCTGTCTGTCCTGAATTAGAGTTATAATTTTTAGGTACCTGCATAGATTGGTGACACATTTATACCAGCGACAACATACAGCTATTGTTCAAGAAAATGAAGGTGCTGAGTGACAGGTGAAATCCAAACAAGAACACTACTGAATGGTCATTTTCTTAACTGATGGCACAGAATGACTGACGTTTAAAGAAGGAATTTTGATTTAAGTTTCTTAGGAAAAAAAAAACCCTCAAAATAGATCAGTCTTTTTTTTTTTTAAAGATTTTATTTATTTATTTGACAGAGAGAGTGAGAGAGCACAAGCAGGGGGAGCAGTAGAAGGAGAGGGAGAAGCAGGCCTCCCACCGAGCAAGGAGCCCGACGCAAGGCTCGATCCCAGGACCCCAGGATCATGACCCGAGCCGAAGGCAGACGCCCAACCATCTGAGCCATCCAGGTGCCCCAAAATAGATCAGTCTTGCATGTAAAACATAAAACTACAAAATATTTAGAAAATAAAAAACCATGGGAGAAAATCTTCAGGATCTAGGGCTAGGCAAAAAGTTTTTAGATTTGACACCACAAACATGGTCTGTAAAATTGATAACAGGGACCCATAAAAATTAAAACTTTTTGCTCTGCGTACAACCCTCTTAAGAGGGTGAAAAGATGGGGCGCCTGGGTGGCTCAGTTGGTTAAGCATCTGCCTTCAGCTCAGGTCATGATCCCGGAGTCCTGGGATCGAGTCCCACATCGGGCTCCCAGCTCAGTAGGGAGCCTGCTTCTCCCTCTGACCCTCTCCCCTCTCATGCTGTTTCTCTCTCGCTCGCTCTCTAATAAATAAATAAATAAAATCTTAAAAAAAAAAAGAGGGTGAAAAAAGATGAGGCACAGAGTGGAGAAAATATGTGCAAACCACATATCTGACAAAGGACTAGTACCTAGAATACATAAAGAACCCTGAAAACTCAACAGTTAAAAAAACCCAAACAATCCAACTACAAAATGGGCAAAAGACATAAAGAGACATTTCACCAAAGATGGCAAATAAGCCCAGGGAAAGATATTCATAACATCATTCGCCATTAGGGCAATTCATATGAAAACCACAATATCACTACATACCTATCAGAATGGTGAAAATAAAAAATAGTGACAATACCAAATGCTGGCGAGGATGCTGATGTAACTCATACATTGTTGGTGGGAACATAAAATGGTACAATCGTGCTGGAAGACAGGCAGTTTCTTTAAAAGGAAAACAGGCAACTGCCTGAGGCAGCAACTGCACTTTGGGGGCAATGATCCCAAATAAAGAATTCTGTTTCCAGAGAAGTGAAGGCTTATGTTCACACAAAAATCTGTACACAAATGGGTACAGCAGCCTTATATTTTGAAAAAACTGGAAACAATCCAAATATCTTCCAAATAAACCAACTGTACATCCATATCAAAGAATACTAGTTAGCAATAATAAGAAAGGAACTATCGACACGCAAAGAAACCTGGATGAATCTCCAGAGAATTACGCAGAGTAAAAAAGCCAATCCCTAAAGGTAGCATACTGTATGACTCTGTCTACACAATATCTTGAAATTACAAAATCATGGAAGATTGCTAGAGGTTAGGCAGGGGCTGGAGGTGAGTCAGAAAGAGAAAACTGAAGGACTCTTGTGGGGTGGAAGTGTTCTGTATCTTGCCTGAATGTGATACTATACTAATTTTGCAAGAGGTTACCCTTCGGGGAAACCAAATAGAGGGTTTATGGGATCTGTTTGCATTATTTCTCACAACTGCAACTTTCTTACAACAATGTGTAATTATGTCGAAATAAAAAGGTTAACTTAAAAAAAGTCCTTAGATTATATAATATCGGGGACTGCTAACCCTTGATGCATCTGGGGCCCCACTTCTCAGCGTGCCTTTCTGTCATCACACCCAAGAGGTAAAATATTGGGCAGATGAGATCATGCCCTTTTCCCCAGAGTTATCAAGGAAAGCTAAACTGTTCAATGCATACTATGCACACTCTTATGAATTTTTGTCAAGGTTAATGGGTCCCTCCTCCCAAAAACACCCCTTGGTTTTTGAGCAAAAGAAGCCAGACACAAGAGCATATACTCTTAAGATTCAAGAATAGGCAAAATTGACCTATGGAGATTAGAAGTCAAAACAGTGGTAGCCTCTGGTTAGGGAAGGAAATTGACTGGAAATGGGCATGAGAGAAATTTCTAGACCTGTGCTGTCTATACAGTAACCGCTAATGGCATGTGGCTGTGGAACACTTGAAATGTGGCTAGTCTGAATGAAGGTGTTCTGTGAGTGTTGAATACACACTCAATTTGGAATACTTTAAAAAAAAAAGAATGTAAACATTTCAGCTGTAATTTTTAAAAGATTGGTTATATGCTGAAATGATATTTTGACTCTACTAAGTTAAAGAAAATGTATCATTAAAATTAATGTCACCTATTTCTTATTACCTTGTTAATACGAATACTAGAACACTTAAAATTACATGTGTGGCTCACACTATATCTATTGAAGAGCACTGTTTTAGAGTGATGGGCAGGTTCTAGCTCTTGGGATGTTGAGTATATAGATTTGTTAAAATGCACCGAACTGTACACTTGAGATTCGCGCATTGTAATTATGCCATAAAGCTCCAAGATCTTTTTACCACCCAACATAATCTTCCTGAAGGAGTCTACAGCCTACAAGGGACTACAAAGAACTCCAGAGTGGTGTGAGCTACAAAAAAAGTGTGAGCAAGTCATCCTATAATTTAGCATCTCGAATAAAACCACAGGTGCATGTGTGTTTGTGCGTATGTGGAGAGAGTATGCAGGAAATTATTATTCGAGTTTAGCAAACTCAAGCAGCTGTTTCTGAAAGCCTGAAGTTCTTGGGGTTATGAGGCATTCACGCTGAGGGTCTTCCCTTGGGTCACTTGTACAGAGCCCGCGGGGAATGCACACAGGAGCCGGGGGTGGGGGCTGATTCAGAACACTTGTTCCTTGATGGGATCACTAAGGTACATAGGAGGTTAGCTTATGACTTTAGCTCTCTAGAGACAAAACCCTCAATGTTTTTTGCTCCCGGGAAGGACTAGAGAGAATCACAGAGTGTCAGGAGGTTGGGAGGAGTTCATAAGGGTTCTAGCACAAGCAAGACTTCATGTGAGCAGGAAGGCTTCAAACTTCAACCACAGCGCTCCTGAATTAGGGGATCAGACTCAAAGCCCAGCCTCCTTAGGAATCACAGAATGTCTACAGAAAGGTAGAGTGCTCCTTGTCTAAGTGGCCTATTTTACCAACCAGCCAAGGTGCAGAGCGATTGAGTGACTTGCCTAAAGCCATACTGAATTGGAGGTGGTAGGTCTGGGACTTGCTCCCCTGTCATCTGATTCCCACAGTGAGAAACACAGACGCACCAACAAGGTTCACAAAACAGGATTTGAAGGCTGGAAACACAGCTTGTTTATTTCTGAAGGGAGAGGCACCTGGCAGAATTATTGGCATCTGTCTTCATTAGGACACTTCCCTAGCAAGTCCTATTCAAGAAATGAAATTACATCCTCTACGTTGGTTTGCTCAACATATAAGCCAAAAAAAAAAAAAAAAAAATTGTGAGCACAGGCATGTCACATACCTGGAGCAGCCCAGCTTGGTTTAGGCAATTACCTTGCCAGAACTGTCTCCCTCCTACTCTCTCAAGTTCCTAAACTGTGGGCCAGGTCATTACAGGAATGCACAAACCCATTGCTACCAAGCGTTACCTGTAGCAATAAGCTCATCACTGCAATGGGTTGAAGATCTCTTCTAGCACCAGGCTGTGCGTTAAAAATTTTCTTTTTTTTTTTTAAGATTTTTATTTATTTATTTGACAGAGAGAGACACAGCGAGAGAGGGGAACACAGCAGGGGGAGCGGGAGAGGGAGAAGCAGGCTTCCTGCCGAGCAGGGAGCCCGACGCGGGGCTCGATCCCAGGACCCCGGGATCATGACCTGAGCCGAAGGCAGACGCTTAACGACTGAGCCACCCAGGCGCCCCTAA
>NW_027688825.1:0-362 GCF_054177405.1 Leptonychotes weddellii | reverse complement strand
CCAGTCCCGAGCCCCGCTGTCCCCACTGTAATGACTACTGGCCCCACGAGATACCAGGTTCGCATCACCATGGTGCTCGGGGTCTGTCCCCCAGCCTCTGGGAGGGGCTGGGTGGCAGGACTGAGGGGACATCTGGGGACGGGGAGCACTCAGGCGAGGGCTCCGCGTGTGCAGGTGTGTGTGAGAGGACCCGAACCCACGCGCTGAAGCAGCTCCTGCAGTACGCAGAGGCCTCCTGCTCGCACACTGCCAAGGGCTCTTAGAACCCAGGAGAACCCTTAGGTCATGTGTCTAGACCTGTCTGGTCTATACAGCCCCCCGGCAGCCGTCCGGGGACAGGAGGTGACCCCCCTTCCTGGCTG
>NW_027688824.1:0-362 GCF_054177405.1 Leptonychotes weddellii | reverse complement strand
GGTGGATAATAACAGTACCTAACTCATAATATTAAATGAAGTAATGCAGATAAGTCACTTAAAACTCATGGGAGTCTAGCATATCCTAAGTGCTTAATAAACATTCAGCCCTATTTCTTTTTTTTTCTCATCACTGTCATCCTCATCCTCATCCTCACCACCACCATTATCACCATCACCATCATCATCATCACTACTATCATCATCACCGTCACCATCATCATCTTCATTACCGCCATCACCATCATCTTCATCAGCAGCACCATCATCTTCATCACTATCCTCACCACCATGATCACCACCAGCATAATCTTCACCATCATCATCCTCATCACCACCATGATCACCACCAGCATAATCTT
>NW_027688823.1:0-362 GCF_054177405.1 Leptonychotes weddellii | reverse complement strand
GTTTGTTTGTTTTTAAACTCCTGCTTTATCCCTTATCACATGAGCTTAAACTTCATGGCATTACAATGAAAGGTAGGGAGTGTGGGGGGTGGAGAGGTCTGAACTGAGTATCTCCTGTGTGGCCCCAGTCATTCACTCAGACATTTGCTCCCCAGTCTCCTGGAATCCCACGACCCACGGAAGTGTTAGAGGTTTGAGATCCTGCTAACAGAGAAGGAAATCAAGGCCAGAAAAGAGAGGAAATTTCAGTCCCATACCAAAGTGAATGACTTAGCCATTCAAACCGTATGACTCCAAAGTTATATTTTTATCAAGATTAGTGTAGCCCACCTGGAGAGTAAAAGAATAAGGTGGTACCTTTT
>NW_027688822.1:0-362 GCF_054177405.1 Leptonychotes weddellii | reverse complement strand
GTTTTACCTTCATTGAGTCACTTGTCCCCTAAAAACTTAGCTTCTTCATCTGTCAAAAGGGGACAATAACTGTACTGAAGTTAAGGAGTTTGAGAGGATGAAGTGGAGAAACATGCATCACGCAGTTAATGAAGTGTCTGACCACTTGTTAAAAGTCCCTGATTACGGACTCTCAGGACCAAAAAAAAGGAGATTAACCACTTTCAGTAAAGTGTGTGTTTAGCTGGGTTGTTTGTAAAGTATGCAGGCTGGGCCACATTCTAGGTGGCTGGTCTTGGAAGGAAATAAAGCGGGGGCACACCGACGGTCAGAGCCTGCAGGTGCCCCGCGCACCTGCCACCAGCTCCCGCTCACGCCCCCAG
>NW_027688821.1:0-362 GCF_054177405.1 Leptonychotes weddellii | reverse complement strand
GGCTCTTTGAGCAATTGTTCCACATTTGTGTTTAAGATTTAATCACTGCTGCTGGATTCATGTCTTACAATTGTATCACATAATGAGGTGAACGTTTCCCTGCAAGTCCAAAGTCATTCAGTGCATAAATGAGCATTTTAGAAACAAAGAGCTGCACCTTTCTTAAGAAATGACAATGGCTGAACGCCCCGGCGGAGAAGCTGAGGTCATCATCGAATTTGAAATATTTAAAGTGGATACAAAACTGTTTCAGCAATGCAGACAATTAAGTGTGTTGTTGTGGGCGATGGTGCCGTTGGTAAAACATGTCTTCTGATATCCTACACAACAAACAAATTTCCATCTGAGTATGTACCGACTGT
>NW_027688820.1:0-362 GCF_054177405.1 Leptonychotes weddellii | reverse complement strand
TATTTTATTTTATTTTTTTAAAGATTTTTTTTGTTTATTTATTTGAGAGAGAGAGAGAGAGCACAAGAGGGGAGCGCGAGAGGGAGAAGCAGACTCCCTGCCAAGCAGGGAGCCCGATGCGGGACTCGATCCAGGGACTCCAGGATCATGACCTGAGCCGAAAGCAGTCGCTTAACCAACTGAGCCACCCAGGCGCCCTGCTGTAATAAATTTAACCACTTCCTTCTGTGTAATATCTTTTTATACCCATCTCTTCCTGAATTGATCCTATCTTCCCTATATTCCCTTGATTTATTTTCTTTTTCTTGTTTCATTTTATCAAGTCACAGCTAATTGTTTTACAAGTAAAAAGTGAAATATCT
>NW_027688819.1:0-362 GCF_054177405.1 Leptonychotes weddellii | reverse complement strand
TATGTGCTCTGGTAAGCGCTGTGAATTGTGCAAGACTGTTGACTCTCAGATCTGTACCTCTGAAAAACCACTTTTCCCTCTTCATGTGCTTTTTTGCCTTGAAATTTGGAATAACATTTTCCCACATTTCCCCTACATACATAGTGTAGTGAGTGGGGGGAGCGGCAGAGGGAGAAGGAGAGAGAATCTCAAGCGCCTCCCCGTCAAGCACAGTGCCTGATGTGGGGCTTCATCTCATGACCCTGAAATCAACACATGGGCCAAAATCAGGAGTAAGATGCTTAACTGACTGAGCCACCCAGGCACCCCAACTTATTACCTCATTTACCCCAGAATCTCTTCCTTTTCTGGTGTTAATGGTA
>NW_027688818.1:0-362 GCF_054177405.1 Leptonychotes weddellii | reverse complement strand
TTTTATTGCTTAAAACAGCTTCAGCTTGACCTGTGTGTACTGTAATGATAAATTCTCTATTCCCTACACACACACACACACACACATTGAGTGCAGAGAGGGAGAAAGACAGAGAGAGTTGTCCATTATCGTAGTACTGTGAACGCTTGTAGCTGAAGCACAACTGTATTAGAAAGTAGACGACAAGCTATACCGTGAGTCACAGAGCTTCTTTCTCCTAGGAGAATTGCATTTTGTAATGTAGGGATTCCAATGGAGTAGTCATGACTAAAGATCACAAGATCCATACAGAATTAGGATGAACACCAATCTTTTTCAAACTCTTCCAAAAAATATCAAAGGGCAAACTTCCTACTTTATTC
>NW_027688817.1:0-362 GCF_054177405.1 Leptonychotes weddellii | reverse complement strand
TGTAAATCTACAATTATCTCAAAATAAGAAGTTTAGTTAAAAATAACTGTGTTTCTGGGCGCCTGGGTGGCTCAGTTGGTTAAGCGACTGCCTTAGGCTCAGGTCATGATCCCGGAGTACCAGGATCAAGTCCCACATAGGGCTCCCTGCTCAGCAGAGAGTCTGCTTCTCCCTCAGACCCTCCCCCACCTTGTGCTCTCTCTCTCTCACTCTCTCTCTCAAATAAATAAATACAATCGTTAAAAAAATAACTGTTTAATTCAAATCCTTTTTTTATTATGTTCAGTTAACCACTGTATAGTGCATCATTAGTTTTTGATGTAGTGTTCAGTGATTCATTAGTTACATATAACACCCAGTGC
>NW_027688816.1:0-362 GCF_054177405.1 Leptonychotes weddellii | reverse complement strand
TGTTTAGCACATAATAAATGCTAGGTGGGAGGGACGTAAAGATGATTAGGATAGGTCTCTATCTTGTTTGTTTATCTGCAGAATCTGAGCTTTTGGAGGTCAAGGATTGTGTTTTGAGCCCTGTCACAAAGTCCAGTACTTAATGGAGCATCTGGTATGTAATGAGTGGTAAATACATTATTTGTTGGTTTTTTTTTTTCTACTCTTCATCTGAGAATTATTTTTGAAGTACCTACTGTATGTGAGGCTCTGTGCTAGGCTTTGGGAATAGAACAGTGAACAAAATAGGCAGCCTTTGTTGGGATGACAGATGTGTAGATGAGTAATTAAATTCACAATGGCAAGTCCTGGAGTAGAGGTGT
>NW_027688815.1:0-6998 GCF_054177405.1 Leptonychotes weddellii | reverse complement strand
GTCTGAAAAAGCATTGTTCTCAAAAAAAATGTTCTCTGGAGACAATCTTTTTTAAAGTTTCACAGATTTGGACCAAGAAATTACTTTTCTTATATTTACATGATGGTAGCTCACTAAAATGACCTCAGTACCTGGCCAATTTCTATTAACATTGTATTATTATAGAGGTATTTTAAATTTTTCTTTCACTGAAATCTAAATGCACTGACAGTTTTAAGTCTATGAAAATCTTTTATTTTTTCATTGGTGATGAAAATCTGAAATGTACATTTGTCATCCCCACTCCATCAATCCCTGACCATTTGAAGGCTTTTTGATTTAAAAAGGAACAAAATTTTCCTAATACATTATCCTGTGATTTACCTTACCTATAAAAATGACTCCTGTTTGATGAATTATTTTAATTTTGAGATGTTAGTTTAAGAGAATCCTGTTATTAAATGAAGAAAAACTCAATTTACCAAACAAAAAAGGGTAGGAAGCTGCCTGATGGGAGGTTTCTCACACTGTGACTTATCACCACACATTTGATGGTCTTCGTATTCCTTGATGGCACCTTGCTAAACCAGCTCATCTGCGTCTGTCAGGCTGTAGCCTGACTGGTTTCATTCTTCACTTACTCTAATCCCTTGATACCTGGAATCTTGATTTACCATTTTACATCAACTCTTGTACTTTTCAGTATATTTTCATAATGAGTTATATTGTCATTTAGATCTTCTAACAACTCTGGGAAATAAAGTCCAAAGACTAATTTCTTAAATTTAGCTCATGTTATAATAAAAAGACAAATTGGAACAGTTCTTTTCTAAGTCTGAATGTTTAGAACAAACACGGTGTTTGTAAAATATGGTTTCTTTGTACCCAGTATCTATTTTGCTTTAGAGTTTGTTCAGATCACGGTGTATTTTGGTCTAAAAATGTCCATGAAAAGATGATGTTTATGGAAAATTTCAAATGTATGCAAAAAAGGTAGACTAGTATAATGAATTCCATCCAGCTTCAGAACCAATCATCATAGCAATTAATTGGGCTTTAAAACGTAGACCATTTGGGCGCCTGGGTGGCTCAGTTGGTTAAGCGACTGCCTTTGGCTCAGGTCATGATCCTGGAGTCCCGGGATCGAGGCCTGCATCGGGCTCCCTGCTTGGCAGGGAGTCTGCTTCTCCCTCTGACCCTCCTCTCTCTCATACTCTCGGTCTCTCATTCTCTCTCTCTCAAATAAATAAAATATTTTAAAAAAATAAAAAGTAGACCATTTCCACCTGGGTAGTAGGAAGTACATGGGCTTGTTTCCACTGTGCTGCTCCTGCCCAAGGTCACACAGCTTGACCCCTACTGTGTAACCAGTCACCACTGGTGCCTCACTGTCCTTGCCTGGGGGGTTGCCGGAGCCTCACTGTCATGACGGCACCAATGTCCCACCGCACAGCTCTCTTGGCTTTATCAGGGCAAAGTTTCATGACATAAATTCCCTTTCCCCAGCATTTTTTTTTTTTAATCCTCTAAGGAGCCTTTGTAGACTTTGTTTTTCTAATTGCCTCCCCCATGTAATCTTACTGTCACAGATGATACACTGTTTATGTACTATAGATCTGTACACCTAATAGAGTAAGAACCAGTTTTCACCCCCATGGGTGTGATACGGCACTCAGAATGCATAGATTAATACATTCTTAATTCAACATCTTATAACACTTGAAATTGTACATAAATGTTTACATGTTATTTGGTTTATAATGGAGTCTTAGAGAACTTAGTAATATGAATTACTTAAATTTGGCCATTAATCATTAATTCCTCATAGTCTATACTCCAGTATAGGGTGAGCAGATGATGCTACCCTCGGTCTGTGGCAGAATGCTGGCCCCAGGGTTATTCACATTACCAAAAGCAGTATTTTTAGGTAACTTTTGGTAAAGAAGAATTCTATTTCATATTAAGGTTAAAGAGTACAATGGAATAGTTCACAGACTTTATTTTCAGTAGCATGTATGATGCTGCTGGATTTTAGTGTTCTGTTTCCAAAGCCATATGGCAGTTACTCCATATCATGATCTTGTCCCTTCTTGGAAGGCTGCAGGTGGCCTAGACTCAGATCTCCTGGGCCAGGTCTGTGCAGATAAGTAAAGTACCTTGCCCAAACCGGGGCGTAGGTCACAACACTGAATAAACACAAATAAGTTTTATTAGTTTTATTTCTGTAACCTTTAAATCATACCTTACAAATTAGATTCTGTCACAACTGGATTTAGTAGAAGCAGAGGAATCAAGTTTACTATTTTCTGAAACGTTGACACAAAAAAGGGAAGGGAACAATGACTTAGAAAAGGTTACTCATAAAAGACCATCAGAAAAATCCTTAAAAGCTAAATAATCATTAATTCTAATTGGTAGTGCATTTTATTACAATGAGCTGGTTATTAAGTTTAAGTCCATAAATCTTTCCCCACATATTACTGATCCTTTGCTAAGGAATAAATGGATGAACTCAGCAGCACTCTGACATAGCTAGCTGTTGGAACATTCCATAGAAAAATGGAAAATAATGCTGTAAGAACATGATGGCAACAATAAGCAGCCCATATTCTCAGACTTTCTAATTACCAAAAGCATATACAATTTTAGTCTAGAAAAATAAGTCAATTTTATAAAATTAAGCTTTTAAATTGAAAAGTACCCCCCTTTAACACGCACAGAGATACTGAAAAACCGTCCCTAAAAATCTCGCTAAATAGTTTATGGAAAGAAAAACATGCCCTTATAGTTATTAAATGCAGTCAGTACTGGGACTCTTCAAAAATATGATACACATGTCCTCAGCTGCTGGCCAGGGACTGGTGGATAGGAGGCTGAAAGCAGCGAACATGCTCCACGGGGGTGCTTTCTCCATCGCCAGACTTCAAGTACTTGTCCAAGATAGTGATTATCTCATCATTTAGAATCTGGAACTTGCGAATTCTCTCCACCATCTTCTTCAATGGCTGCAACAGTTAAAATTAGGATGTCTTACTATTAAAACATGTACATTTATTCATGTTTCAAAATGGCAGGATTTTCACATTTTCTCATAAAAATTACAGCAAACTACTAGCACACATATCTCTTTAATGTACCTATTGGAACAATGAATATATTTTGCATTTAAACACATCTCTCTATTGGTCTCATGCTACTGACTGTAGGTTTACCTGTTACAGACCTACTATTCATTCAACACAGGTATTAAGAAGCTGCTGTGTATTAAAAACTGTGAATGTAAAGATGAAAATAATATGGTCAGTGGGGAAAGACCAGTAATCCAAGTCTTAGATTCCAATTCTTGTGGACAGCATACTTTGATAGACTGTGCTGGTACAACAGAACTGGATAAAGAACACACGCATGTGCACACACACATACACAGGAAGACACTTTAAAAAGCATTGCAGGTTTTGTCTATGCAGGAGGTAAAGCAGAAGCCAGGACTTCCTAAGGGACAGATGCCACCAGCAGCAGTGGGAAGAGATGTCCTGGGCTATAAACAAGTGGGACTACACGTCGAAACTCCCAACAAGGTGACCCCAATTTGGTAACAGTTCGTGGAGATGAGAAGCAAAAATCTTGGGAGAAAAGCAATCCATGGGGTGCCTGGGTGGTGAAGTTGGTGGAGCGTCCGACTCTTGGTTTCAGCTCAGGTCATGATCTCAGGGTGATGAGATCGAGCCCCACATCAGGCTCCACGCTTAGCGTGGAATCTCCCTGAGTTTCCCTATCCCTCAAATAAATAAATCTTTAAAAAAGAAAAGAAAAGCAATCTAAATTAAGTTCAATTGGACAAGAGCTGGCAAATAAACCCAACACACAAAATATTTCAGAGTTTTAGAAAACCTTTGAGGCTTCAGACACTAGAATTACAAGTTATACTCCTATCATTCAAAACTAAAAACAGGAGATTAGAGTTAAAGTGAATTAGTTAACAGAATAATACAGTATTCCGGGAACAGCCCAGAGAGACAAGAAAATGAAGACATGGGAGGTGGAGTGGCCCCTTGAAGACATCCATGCCCCAATCCCCAGAACCTATGAACATGTTACCTTCCATGGCAAAAGAGACTTTGAAAATGTAGTTAAGATTATAGACTTCAAAATAGGGAAAGTACCCTGGATTTTCGAGGTGAACCCAATCTAATCATATGCGAAAAGAACTTTCTCCAGGTGGAGGCAGGAGGTATGGCAGAAAGGAAAGTTGAAAGACTGGATGCATGGGAGGGACTTGAGATGTGGGCTAATGGCCAGCAAGGAAATGGGGACCTTAGTCCTCCAACTGCAAGGGACTGTGTCCAGCAGATTCATCTGTAGAGGCTCCAGAAAGGAACATAGCCCTACAGATACACTAATTTTGGCCTTGAGATGATAGAGGACCCAACTGAGTCATGCTGTACTAGGATTTCTGACCGACAGAACTGAGAGAATGGGTATCGTTTTAAACCACTAAATGTCTGGCAATCTGTTGTGGATTAGGAAAGTAATTAGAAAACTAACAGGATAAGGGATAAGGGAACCAGAAGAATGTCTAACAAGAATGTAATTGTAGTCCTAAAAGAGAATAGAGAGAATGGAAGAAAAGACTAAAATACTTGAAAAGATAATGGCTGAGTATTTTCTAGAATTCAATTATAAAGAATCCATAAAATGACAAAGGGAAAAAGATCTTAAAGGTGCCAAAACAAGCAAACAAACCAACAAATCAAACAAAACAAACCACACACACTTTGGGCACAAAGAAGCCAGAAGACTGGAATAGTATGTCAATAATCTGAAAATGCAGATCCTATAAAGCTGTATAATATGAAGCAGATCTAAGTACCCTAAAAGGAGAAAGAACATGGAACAATTAGTACTTTAACTGCCTGACTGCTTTACTTATCAAGTATATTTAGATTCATTTTGGAAATGAAAAGAAAGCTTCAGCTGGTGTCAGTCACCTTATGTACTGGGATGAAAAGCATTCCCCAAAAAAGGACTTTTAATAAGTACAAAGTATGATTATTTTGTGAAGCTTCCACATACCACATTTTTGATAATCTCATCTTTGCCATCATGTTTCTGGACTTTAAGTAGGTGGTAGCAGAAATCCAGGACTGCGAAGCGCCGCTGTTGCCCAAGAAGTACAATGATCATACAGCCAGCCCAGTGGAGCCCGTCGCCAAAGCACTGCCTAAAAACAAGAAGCAGCAAGTACAATGGGCAATCAACAAAAATTATAAAGTCTTTTATAAGTCTGTGTCCAGACGTCAATGAGCAAGGAATCCACTTGAAACAAGTCAGGAAGGGAATGCTGAGCAGCAGGAGATGTGTCCTTCTTTTTGGTAAACATCTCTTTTGGGTTCCTCTGGCACACTGCTTCTTAACCTTTTTTTTAGATCATGGACTCATCAAGAAGGATGACTTTGGGAAGCTGTGGACACCTGCCCCACCCCTGAAAAACGCATACTGAACCTGCCTAAGTTTCCATGGGTTCAGAGAACATCTAGAAACTTCACCCTGAGTCACCGCCTGAGCATGAAGTAAGAACCTCCACTTAAACGGCTTTAAAGCAGCTCAGCAAACCTCTAGTCAACTTCCAGAGGAATGCAGTCTTCTCTGTTAGCCTCCCCCGCTCCCACTTCCCCGTCCACTGAGCACATACTTACTCGACTGTAAACTCGTGTGTTCCCACAGGAATACAGTAGACAAATTGCATGGCACTCCACAGTCTGTGAAACTCAACACACTCATCCACATGCATGACTCCATTGCTGGGCAGAGGCCCACGCCAGATAGGGTCATCCAGAAAGGTCCGGATCCGAGTCAGGATAACTTCAAACATAGACAGGCCACAGCAGAGACGCTCCTTTGTCAGCAAGTCCCCCTCTCTCGCTATTGCAATTTGCTACAGAAAGGATAGAATGTTATGAGCCAGTGCAGGAGGGCAGTGGACTGCTGAAACCAAACTACCCAGATTTGATTCTGACTTACTGGAAAACTATCTTGATTTGCAGAAGAGGATTTTTAGAAATAAGCATTAACAACATTAAGTATGTCAGCTATTACATATAGGTCTTCATAGATTAAAAATATATTTCAGTCAAGGAGAACTGTCTAGTACAGCTATTCTTAACTGTTTTGCCTCCAGAGGACACATGGCAATGTGTGGAGACATTTTTGGTTGTCAATGCTTGGTGTTAGGTGAGTGGCATCTAGTTGGTAGAGGCCGGGGGATACTATGTTTTTTCAAAAATTTTCTCAATTTTTTTTTTTAAGATTTTATTTATTTGACAGAGAGAGACACAGCGAGAGAGGGAACACAAGCAGGGGGAGTGGGAGAGGGAGAAGCAGGCTCCCTGCATAGCAGGGAACCCGATGCGGGGCTCGATCCCAGGACCCTGGGATCATGACCTGAGCCGAAGGCAGCCATTTAACGACTAAGCCACCCAGGCACCCCAATTTTATCTTAAATTTTAATTCCAGTATAGTTAACATACAGTGTTATATTAGTTTCAGGTGTACAATACAGTGATCCAAAAATTCCATATTACTCAGTGCTCATCAACAGTGTACTCTTAATACCTTTTTTTGAAATACTTTTCACCTATTTCACCCATCACTCCATCCACCTCCCCTCTAGTAACCATCCATTTGTTCTCTGTAGTTAGAGTCTGTTTTTTGATTTGTCTATATTTTTTTGTTCCTTTGTTCATGTTTTTTTTATTCTTATGTTAATCCCCATACATTACATCATTAGTTTTAGATGTAGTGTTCCATGATTCATTGTTTCTGCATAACACCCAGTGCTCCATGCAGAATGTGCCCTCCTCAATACCCACCACCAGGCTAACCCATCCTCCCACCCCCCTCCCCTCTAGAACCCTCAGTTTGTTTTTCAGAGTCCATTGTCTCTCATGGTTCGTCTACCCCTCCGATTTCCCCCGCTTCATTCTTCCCCTCCCGCTACCTTCTTCTTCTTCTTTTTTTTT
>NW_027688814.1:0-362 GCF_054177405.1 Leptonychotes weddellii | reverse complement strand
TTTAAGAAAAAGAGATAGTAGTGTTATTGCCTCCTTTTGTCCCATAGCAGACAGAGCTAACTTGGGAGGGTACTTTTTTACCCCCAGATAGGGTAAATAGGAATTCTGGAAAATATAGGGCTGGGTTTAAAAAAATGCTAAAAATGAAAAAAAATTCAGAATCTGAGAAATGAGTCATAGATTGGGTTGGGTATTTCAAAGGTATCAGGCTGGATGTTTTTCTTAAGTGTTGGGATTTTAATACCTATGGAGATCGGGATTTAAGCCACTCTATAGAACTAGGAAGGGCTGTTTTCCCTCTTAGCTGGGATCAAAACACCAAATCTAATGTGTGGAGAAGTCTCTGGGAAGCCAACCTCCAC
>NW_027688813.1:0-362 GCF_054177405.1 Leptonychotes weddellii | reverse complement strand
GGATGGGGTGGGTAACCTGCATCGGATACATGTCCCTTACCCTCTGCATCTTTATGTCCCCATTTCCCTCTTCCAAAAAATAAGCTCCCCAGGGAAGAAACTTGGGTTTTTCTTCCCTGTTGTATCTCAGGCACTTGCAAGAGTGTCTAGCACACGGTGAGCTTTCAAGAGCTATCTAAGGAATGAACAAACATACAAACCAGTGCAGTCTCAAAACCAGCTTGGCTGGGAAAGGATGAAGTTGTGGTTCTTGACACGAGGATTTGTAGCAAATGTGGACGTAGAACCTCCAGGCGTTCCCTGAGCTGCAGCCTCTCACCTCCTCCGTGCCTTGCCTCCCGGGATGGAGGTGGGGTGGACAG
>NW_027688812.1:0-362 GCF_054177405.1 Leptonychotes weddellii | reverse complement strand
GTGTGTGTGTGTGTGTGTGTGTGTGTGTGTATCTCAGATCTTTAGGGCAAGGATGCAGCCTTCAGAATAGATTAGAATTCTGCTCTCTGCACATCTAAGGCATGTATGTTTCTCTTCAGAGCAGGTTATTGGGTGTTAAGCCTACTAATAGTTGCCAAGTTTTGCATGTCACATGCCCCACTACTATAAGGAGTCTATTTCCATATAGGTCCCAAGTTTCTACTGGCACATTTTGGGTCAGGTGGCCACTCCTGTGCTAATCAAGTGTGAAAGCTTCTGCTGCATATGTGACCGATGAGAAGACAACAGCTTCTGGGCCAAATGCTGGTGGACAGTCCATCAGGCAAGGCATCGAGGATGTC
>NW_027688811.1:0-362 GCF_054177405.1 Leptonychotes weddellii | reverse complement strand
CCAAGGAGCCAGACTAGAGCGGCTTCCTCAGCTCAGACGGGGGCTCTGGGTCGGCCCTCCTGCACACAGCAGCTGCAGAGGCTGCCCGGTCCCCTGGGCATGGCAGGCGGGGGTGCCCATCCCCACCGCTGGGTCCCCCGCAGCCCCTCCTATGTCTCCTCCACCCTCTCCCCAGGAGGCTCCGGGCTCTCCTGGCCTCACCCCCCTGGGAGGGGTTCCCTTCATGCAGCCGGGCAGCCAGGGCTCAGGGTTCCCAACCTGGCCTCAGCCAAAAGCTCCCTGTGTTCCTTCCGTTCACCAGGGGCTCTAAACCAAATGCACTGCGTGTGCTCAGTCCTCACGGAGCTGACTTCTCTGGTTCT
>NW_027688810.1:0-362 GCF_054177405.1 Leptonychotes weddellii | reverse complement strand
CATGACCAAGGCACTGATTGCCTTCTCTACATGCAAACACTAGTCTTTTAAACAAGACATTCAGCGAAACATTCAACTCCCTCACCAGCCTCAGGCAGCAGGTCTCATAAAATGCCATAATGACTTACTTATAACAGGTTCAAACTGAAATAAATGAAACACAGAACGTTCTGGGCATCAGTCAAACATGAAGGGAAACGGCCATTCCAGCCCCAAGACTGACCACCATAAAAGCCTAAATGCATCCTCCTTTTGCTGCTCTCAATGTATGTTTGGACCAGCTTGAGACTTGCTTTACTACCTCCATGAAGCTTGATTACATTATTAATGAGCTGTTGTATATTTTTAAAGATTTTATGTTG
>NW_027688809.1:0-362 GCF_054177405.1 Leptonychotes weddellii | reverse complement strand
TCACATAAGATGGAAACTATTTACTAATAAGATCCACGTGTGTAGAATGTACATTTATAAAACACTACCCTGAAATTACCATCTTACCAGGTCTCTGGGACATTGTACAGACACTTAATAATAGCAATAAAACCAAAAGAGAAAAAACAATTGGATTTATTTTAGAAGATAAAAATCTGGCTGTGTTTCTGGGTTGTTTTAGTGAATTTATTAGCAATAATAAAGATAGTGTAATTACACGACTTATAAATAGGATAAAATGTAAGAAACTAATGTGAGAGTTATTTAAATACTCTGCAGTTGTAGAACATTATCTAAGAATTATAATCTAAGAGGTTTGAGACACTGAGTAATCACTTCAC
>NW_027688808.1:0-362 GCF_054177405.1 Leptonychotes weddellii | reverse complement strand
TTCAGCTTTGTCAAGCTGGGTGACAAGCTTAACCCCAACTTCCCTATGTGGCTTAGCTCCAGCTGAAGGCGGTCATCTCCGGGCCACGGCAGCCCTTAGAGACCCGGGTTGTTAGTCCTGGGAGGGGCGTCGGGAGGGGAAAGCAGCGGCCTGGTAAGAACGGCGCCTACCCCAGCCAAACAGCGAATTCGCTGTAAAACCGCGCGAACCCCAGACACCGTCTCCCCATCCCCAGCCGCGGTTAGCCGCTTCGCGGCGTCCGTGTGCGGATTCTTTTGCGCCCCCAGAGGGCGCTGGTGGGCTAGGTAGCCGGCTGCCCCTTCCTATACACGGCGCATGTCCACGCTGCGGCGCGCCTCCCG
>NW_027688807.1:0-362 GCF_054177405.1 Leptonychotes weddellii | reverse complement strand
CTTTCCATCTCTTCTGTTTTCTTTTAATAGACTGAGGAGAGTAAGTAATAACTCTTCTTTTAATGTTTGGTAGAATTTACCTGTGAATCCATCTGGTCCTGGATTTTGTTTTGTTGGGAGTTTTTTGATTACCAAATGAATTTTGTTACCAGTAATTGGTCTGTTCATATTTTCTATTTCTTCATGATTCAGATTTAGCAGACTGTATTTTTCTAGGAATTTATCAATTTCTTCTAGGTTGTCCGATTTGTTGGCATACAATTTTTGTAGTAGTCTCTTATAATACTTTGTATTTCTGTGGTATCAATTACTTCCCTTTTTTTGTTTCTGATTTTATTTATTTAAGTCCTCTTTATTTTTTT
>NW_027688806.1:0-362 GCF_054177405.1 Leptonychotes weddellii | reverse complement strand
GTTTGAATTTGGCCCAAGGTTGTGTCCATACTCACATCCCTTCCTGAATTTGGAAATGAGCGATGAAGGATTTTAGCAAATTAGGGGCATTATTTGGCACAACTCTATAAACCACTGAATGGTTCTCAGTCCCAGGTTCTCTCTCATTTGCATAAATTGTTCCCTCAAGCCTGAATCACACTCCTCACCCTGTCCCCCCCTTTTTAATTTTTTAAAAGATTTTATTTATTTATTTGACAGAGAGAGCGCCAACTAGAGAGGGAACACAAGCAAGGGGAGTGGGAGAGGGAGAAGCAGGCTCCCCAAGGGGCAGGGAGCCCGATGCGGGGCTCGATCCCAGGACCACGGGATCATGACCTGAG
>NW_027688805.1:0-362 GCF_054177405.1 Leptonychotes weddellii | reverse complement strand
ATGGATTATAGATTGTTTATTAGCCTAAGGAAATAGGTTTTATTCAAAACATAGCCATTTCAAAAGGTCTGCAGCAAAGTAGATCAGCAAGTTAGACTGTTTTTTATTGCTTTATATGGCTGTACAGGTTAACCACATTTCTCTTGCATCTTTTTGAAAATAAGGAACAAGTTGAAATAGTAAGAAACTCATTTTTTTTCAAAATGAGAGCTAGTTATTCATACTATGTACTGACTATGATTTACTTATTGAAATTATAATAGAATAATGAGCTACTAAGTGGAAGAAACACATGCAGACTTACTAAGCTATTATCCAAGAGGAAAAAAATACCAATTCCTCAGGAAAAATGAAGATTTTTT
>NW_027688804.1:0-6999 GCF_054177405.1 Leptonychotes weddellii | reverse complement strand
TTTTTTAAGATTTTTTTTTTTAAAAGATTTTATTTATTTATTTGACAGACAGAGACACAGCGAGAGAGGGAACACAAGCAGGGGGAGTGGGAGAGGGAGAAGCAGGCTTCCTGCCAAGCAGGGAGCCCGACGCGGGACTCGATCCCAGGACCCTGGGATCATGACCTGAGCCGAAGGCAGACGCTTAACGACTGAGCCACCCAGACGCCCCAACCTCAGCGTTTCATAGCTGCAGAAACACGAGGCTGTGGAACGTGTCTTGCTGTATTGCTATGTTATGAGCCTTCCAGGTAGCACAAGACAAAAGGGCAAATTCCTGGATGGACTGTCCGAATTTTATTCATTTCCAGGAGGTAGAAACAAAAACCCAGGAAGAGACGTAACTTAGGGTCATCAGTGGTTCTTCAGCCTGCCTGTGCACCGTTCACCAATCACATCGGTTTGTAGGAGCAGAGTTAAGTGTCCTCAAGAGGCTTGGGACTACACCCAGTTGCATTTTGGAGCCCAGACCCTTAAAACCGAGAATGGTCTGTTCCTCTTCAGTTCTCTAGAATTCAGATATGCTCAGTCAAAAGAAAACATTAGAAAAGAAACACAGGGAAATTAGACTCTAAAGTAGCAGTTTGATTGAAGGGTTAGGTTAATTACAGATGAATTCAACCTACCGCTGCTGAGGGAAAGGAAAGCTCCAGCCCCACCAGCCGTGCCCCGGGGGAAGGGTGTGAGCTGAGGCGTGTGCGCTTTCCCACTTGAACCTGGAGCCTGATGGTGCAGAACCTGACATCTAAATGTCATTTGAAGGACAGCCTGAAAGTCCACAAGACACAGCCATCCTCCTCAGTGAGGCCTTGAGCCTCGGTCAAGGAATTTTGAGGAGAGAGCTTCTTCTTTCCCCCTTTCTTTCCTTCCTTCCATCGGGTAGAATTCGGCCACAGAAAAAACCCAAGTGTTGAGAACTGACCTGCTAGAACACTCTGAGTTGTAGTAAGGGACTGAGTGCTCATAACCCCAGGGTTTACAAATCCTTGATAGAAGCTTCCTCAGTTTTTGAGAACAGACAGCTAATGAGCCTACGTTTATACGAGGGCGGTGTAGTGGACTTTGGTTTTTTGTTTTTTTTTTCTTTTTTGCCTGCTCAGCGTTGAATCTCACTTGCTTGTGTTTGCGGAATTCCCTAACTTGTAAGAGGCAGAACTCACCAACCACTGTGAAAGTGGAACATGTCAGATATTCAGTTCCCAGCCTCCCTTGGAGGCGGAACATGGTTGCATGACCTAACACTGGCCCCTCAGTCCCAGACTCTGAGTTAGAAACTAGAACGGAAGAGATGAAGGGACGCTGGAGAGATCCCTTTGGTGCAGACAGCAGGCCAGCGACGTTGAGTTTCCAAGTCCAGCGGAGGCAGGGCGGGGGAGGAAGAGTCGGGGTCTAGTTCCAGGAGGACAAGAGCAGCGCAGCAGGTGCCCAGCATCCTTGCACTGGAAAGTCGCTACCCTCGTTATACGGTTGGGAGATGCCTGGTGATTTCTGAACCAGTGTTCACCAAGGTCTTCCAAGAACCTATTTAACCAACTGAACTAAGAGCTTAAATTGAAGCAGGCCTGCCTGAGAGCAGAGAATAGGAAGAAAATAGGACTTTGCTAGAAGAGGCTCTTTCTGTCTGCAGCCTGCAATTTAAGTTATTCAGCATGCAATTATTTGAAGCTGTTGGGTTACAATATTGTTAATTTTCTACGTCAGGATACATTTAGTGTGAGAAGGGGAGTGCAGGTGCCTGGTAAAGACCCAGATGTCGTGAGGCCATGGATGTAAACGGGTTCAGGACACAGCGAGAGCATCTTAGCTGAGGATCCACAGGCGTTGCTCAATGGAGTCAACAGAGAAGTAGGGATTTAAAGATCTTTTTGAGAAGTGAGAGATCAGCCTGGGACAAGTTCTGCTTATGCCGACTTCCTCTGTGATGGCGCCACCAGACGCTTGCCATGTTTCTTTAAACCTAATGCCATCTGCATGGAATACTTTTAAGTATTCTTATACTTAAACATTACATATGTAAGTATATATATGATATATAATATTGAACTTAAATATTCTATAATTTTTTGAGAATCTCAGGTGATTTTCCTTCCATTAGTCAAAGCTCAGAGATTTCACAGTTATGTTGTCAGTTTATTGACCCTTCAGCTTCTGGGTTTTGCAAATAAAATACTGACTCTATTAGCTTCTTTCAGAGAATAATCTCAGAGTGTTCTACATATAATAAGGAGTTCACCCTTCACTGCCCGTCCAGAGAGAGAAAGTGAGGCGCAGAGCCTCGATCAGGTCTGTGTGGAGCAGGGTCAGCTCCCAGGACCAAGCACAGGCAGCCAAGACGTAAGACGTTGCAGACGTCAGCTGTCTGAGAGAGGTACTAGGTGTCGCAGCTTCCTGCCTTCAGCTCTTCTTGTCCAGTCCCAGCACGGAGCAAGACAGCTGGAGGTCTGGGCTCACTGGACCCACATGACTCATTCCGTCTGCTATACCACAAAGCTGGAAAGCTGTACCTATAGTTCTCTCTTCCAGGCCTGGGCTCTGAGGAGCAGGCTGAGTGCTCGGAAAGCCTCAGTCCCTTGTCCATCCCACAGGTGGCTGTGGAAGAAGCATCACCGAGGAGTTGATCTGAGCAGAGTACAGATGTGCAGAGTGTCATGGGAGCTTGGGACATGGAGCCAAGTTCAGTGTTTACTGTAGCCCCTCTATATTCCCTCAGAAAGTCCCTTCACTGAGTCTGTGGTGTCAGCTCTCTGGAAGTGTCACACTGGCGTAGACTGTGATGGAATTTGGTTCCTGGGGACAAAACAGAAGTCTGTGAGTAGAGGCACCAGCTTCACAGGCTACAAATGGAAAGCGCGCTGCTTAGTAAAAGGAAAGAGCCTCAGATACCAGGTGGCGCAGTGACTTGCTGGGAGCGGCACCTCAGGGCTCCAGCTCCCTTCCAGGTGTGTGCACCCCATCACCACTGGGGAGACCCAGGAGATGTCTCTCTTCGCTCTCTGCCCTGACCTTGCCTTAGAAGGAAAACCATTTGCTTTGCTGTTGGGCATGGGGCAGAGTTGGGGAAGCCAAGAGAATTCTAATTGACGGAGCTTTAGAAAGGGATAGTGAGACCCAAAGAGAGAAGGAAGAACTGGAGCAGAGATGAGGGAGGAAAGACAGGACTGCAGGCAAAGACGTCTGCTAGGTAGAGTAGATTCAAGAGTCAGAGAAAGACAGGAATGGAGGAATTCAGGAAGTTTTGCTGTAAAATATGAAATACAACAGACTGTTTTTGATGAAGAAAACGTCACTAAAAATCTACATTATTTCTTAAAGCTTTTTAAAATCAGATTCATGTATTTACTTCCCCATTGAGTAGGACAGTGTTCTGAGAATAGACCTCCAGATGCAGACAGGGCATCGTCCCAGGCATCTCCGGGTGTGAGTCCAGTAAGAGCTTTGAGGCAGAGGAGTCAATGTAGGCATTTCTGTGGCCTTTTGATCCTCAATTATCTCATAAAATGCTTTATTTAATAGAACCCCACTGAAGCCAAGATTTCAGCCCAGAATTTATTTCTGTCCATTTAGGAAAAGAAATAATTCCTATCAAGTAAACTTGATCCATGCTGATCTTGCAGTGGGGGTAGATAGCAAGGCTTAGTCTGGGCTGCACACCATATTCTCTTCTGGGCTCATGCCAGGCACAGCTCCAGTCCTAGACATTCTGATGAAACTGGGCTGGATGGAGCCCCCGCATGAGCCTTTTTACAAAGTTGTCCTGCGATTCTATTATGCAGCTGGACTCAGGAGCTCTTGGACTCAAGATGCAAATCCCAAATGTAAACATGCTCTGGGACCACTTGGGGAGGCTGTTTTTTTAATGGATAAATGTCTGGTTGCTCACCATGGACCTTCTGACTGAACAGAATCCTAAGAGAAAGCTCCAGGAATCTTTATTTTTAGCAAATATGCCAGCGGATTCTGATGTGGTCTTTGGACAGCTCTCAGAGAAACACTAGTGAACAGAGAAAGAGCTGTATTCCCATGTGAGCAGCCAGGAGGGGTCTCCCGGAAGTCCTGCAGCCAAGACCATGGAGGATCCTTGAGACCCACTTTCTAGGGCTTGCCTTCTCCACTTCAGGACTGCTTTATTTCGGCTCTACCCAGGTCCCACCATCCCCTCCACCACCTCTTCCCTCCCTGCAGAGAAGAAGCTCAGAGAGATGCCTCACCTGGACAGGCTCTGGGACAGGTTCTGTGGCAGCAACGTAAATGGTGGTGCAGGGGTCCTGAGCTGGCAGGGGATCAGGTTTCTTCTGAGCAGACTACAAGAGAAGCAAAGAAAGAGGAAATCAGCTGAGCAGAGTTGTTTCCATCTGATTCTCCCCACGGAGAAGCACAAGATCCAGAAGCTTTGAGCTAGAGAGCCCCTCAGAGTCAACTGGTCCAGCCTCCTTCCCAGGTGGAAATGCTCCTGCAAATTCCCCAGAATTCAGTTCTCAGGGTTTTGCTTGGACTCCCCCAGTGGCATCGTGGAGCTCACAGCCTCGAGAGGCAGCCCACTGCACCATCAGCCCTTCCCAGATGTTGTAAGTCTTCCTGATGGTGAACCAGGACTGGTGGGGCTGTCACCAGCGCAGTTGAAGGGAGCGGGATCTTCATAACATTTGTCTCACTCCTGTCACCGAGTTCATCCCATCCCACACTGCTGTTCCTGCTATTCCTGACTCTGACAGGGTTTCCTGTGACTTCTCTTTCCTGCCCAAGTACTGAACTTAATAATATAATAAGCATAATAATAAGCATACATACAATGTTTTCCACAAGTGCCCATTTGTCTCACATCGACTCTGCATGTTAAATCCCGTTGTTACATTTCACAGATGGAGAAGCTAAGGCTCGGAAAGACTTAATATTTTCCTATGTGCATTTAATCATTGTCCACATTATTAGTCTTTATATGATATATCAAAGCTAAGGGTCTCACGAGGCCTCTCAGCTTAAAGTGCATGCTCTTCCCAGCATGCTACTCTTCTTTGCTTACCCCAACTTATAATGACCTAAATACCCCAGATATTTAAAGTCTAATTCATACATGATGGCACTTAACTGTGCGATATTTAAAGCACTCTGATATATTTACATGTTGTTTTTTTCAAACAGACTAATTATTCCTGTATTTCTTCACATTCCCCACAAAAATAGTACTGGGCACATTTTTAAAAAATCAGTTGATGTTACTTTAAATGACTTACAATCCATACTACCAAGACGAAGTCAATGTAGGGGTAAATTGAGACCACATCCCCATTAAATAGAGGTAACAAGACTTATGGCAGGGAAGTCATCCTTTCAACACACTTCAGGGACACCAGTGTAGGATATTGCTACTCCCCACTTCTCCTGGATATAGAGCAAGACTAGAAACTAAACATGGGTTTTAACATGAGAAAGCTCAGAATCTCGTCCTCTGACGGAAAAGGTAAGGAATTGAAAACGTTTACTGGAGGAAAGAAGATTCAAGGTGGGACATGATCTTTCTCTTTATATATTTGATGGATTGTCATGCAGAAAAAGAACTAGATTTGTCCTGTAGAGTCCTTCGGGTTTAAACCAAGATTGGAATTTGGAGGTTCAGTATAGTGAAGATCTTTCTAATACTGAGAGATGCTCAAATGTGGAAATGGATTGCCTTGGGAGGCAGGGAATTCGCCATTACTGGAAGTGCCTGGGGTAGACCAGGGCTTCTCATACTTGAATGTGCATATGCATTACGTGGGTGTCTTGTTAGAAAGCTGGTTCTATTTCAGAAGACTTGGGGTAAGCCCTGAGGTTCTGCATTTCTAAAAATGCCCCAGGTGATGGTGATGTTGCCTCTTCACAGACTGTATTTTAGTAAAAAGGAGCTAGCCAACACTTTGGAAGTAATAATGAGAAGATAACTCAAGCAGTAATTGGGTGATTCAAATAGATGACTTTCAAGATCCCATACAACTCATAGATACTAGATTTCAGAGAAAAAATGAATTTAAGGAAGAATTATTTGCAATAAGGAGGTAGATGAAGAGAATGTGAAACAATTTAAGAGACCTTTATCCACCCCTGCCTGTCTTCCTGTCTGTGAGGACTTTGGTATGACCTGACTTAGAGGCACAGGGGAGAAGTTAGTAACTTATGCTTTTCATGTTTAGTGAAGAAGTTTTGGAAAGGAGGAAAAAAGTATAAAGGAAACCACCTATACTTACTACTTCAACACAACATGGTTAGCACATTGTTATTTTTCCCTTCAGGATTTTAACCTGGATTTAGGAAATTCTCTTAAACATAGTTGTAATAACTTAGTACATTTTTGTATCCCTGTGTCTTCAGTTAGGGCATGAGTCCAGGGAGCGTGATTTACAGAAACTCCAGGGGTGTTATTCTCACGTATTTTTCATGAGCACTGTTTCCCAGAGTTGTACAACATAGCAGTCCTGAGAAGACCTACGAGAGTTCCCTAGCAGACAGCAAATGTGTGTTACATAATTTTCCCTGTTACCCTAGTCTTTATAATGGTATCATATCATCATTATGAATAAGAACAAAGGAAATATTAACATTTAATCATTGTCTACGTTATTAGTCTTTATATGATATCATATAGCATTGCAACTATGAGCAAAGAAAATTGTAAAAACATAGGTAAGTGTAAATGCATATTGATGTATAAAACAGTAACAATTATGTCTCCTATGTTTAAAACATACATGAAATTAAAATAATGGCCAAAAAAGGGCACATAAATCAGAAGGTGAAGTTAAAGGGGAGATGAAGTTTTGTCCAGGAAGAGAATAAATGTTAGACTTTGGTGAGTCAAGGATGCATTTTATAATTTCGAGGTTATCAACTAAAAAACAGGAAAAAAGTTGCTTAATTATTAAAAGGGAGGAGAATGGTATAATAAATTATAATTTAAAACCCTCCTACACTGTTGGTGGGAATGCA
>NW_027688803.1:0-362 GCF_054177405.1 Leptonychotes weddellii | reverse complement strand
CTTTGCAAAGGGCACCACAGTGCTCTGGGGCCAGCCGTTGGCGTGCCGAGGCATTGCCAAGGCCCCTGTGATGAATGCCACTGGCAACGAAAGAGTGATGTGAAGCCTTTGGAGGCCAGCAGGTATGGCAGGACAGAACTCAGGACCCCGAGCAGCGACCAGAGCCAGAGAAGGTCTGGGGCCGCAGCAACACAGCAGTATCCCCACACTGTCCCTACACTGTCCCCACAGACGGAAGCCTTCATCTCGGAAACAGAGAGACGTGAAGTGATTGATACCATGGTCCAAGAAGATGGCATTTTCTCTGATTGGAACCCTATAGAATTAATGTGCATCTGTAACAAATACCATTAAGATTAAGT
>NW_027688802.1:0-362 GCF_054177405.1 Leptonychotes weddellii | reverse complement strand
CCCAGCAATACAATAAATATATTTTGATGATCAGTTATGTGTTGGTTTGACTGTAAAAAGGTAAAAGAGAAAAGTCTGCAAAAAGACTCTTCATATGTGGGTTTTTCATAGATGGATTTTATGCACTTGAGGAATGTTCCCTCTATCCCTACACTCTGAAGAGTTTTAATCAGGAAAGAATGCTGTATTTTGTCAAATGCTTTTTCTGCATCAATTGAGAGGACCATATGGTTCTTCTCTCTCCTCTTATTAATGTGTTCTATCACATTGATTGATTTGTGAATGTTGAACCACCCTTGCATCCCGGGGAAAAATCCCACTTGGTCATGGTGGATGATCCTTTTAATGTATTGTTGGATCCT
>NW_027688801.1:0-362 GCF_054177405.1 Leptonychotes weddellii | reverse complement strand
TGCAAAATCCATCTTACTGCTTCTGACATATTAAACACGAATTTGGCAAAGAAAGTCAAGAATAATTCTTTGAAGCCAATAAAAACAATATCATAATCTGAAGTCAAAGGTGACTCCTTTTGACCACACCTATAAATCTCCATAAAGAGTTCTGATTATTTACAGGGGGTGAACAGAGTATTAGTAGCATAGTTGGGAAAGGTATTGTTCGTAGAGATGTGTCCTTCTATTACTGATCCAGTATTTGATTGTTTGGGTGTTATATTTTTTATCTTGAACCTGATTCTATGAATTACTATCTATGATCATGATTTTATGAATTGCTTTATTTTAATTTTTTTAATTTCTTAAATATAATTTTA
>NW_027688800.1:0-362 GCF_054177405.1 Leptonychotes weddellii | reverse complement strand
TCCCTAAATTTGTCTACATGTGTATTTTATGAATTAAAGTGTAATTACTGCTCTCCCCCAAGTTATAGTGAAGGCAGCTGTAAAGTACGATAGCTTTACCGTAAGTATGCAAACGGAAGTCTTTAATGTACTCGGCTTGCAATTAAACTTTGTCACATTTTACCAGCAAAGATCCCAAATTATCTCCAATCCCCAGCCCCACCACATCTCAGTCCTTTTCTGTTCCTCCTTCCCCATCCCGATATTCTTAACAAACATACACTAAACACCAAGTATACATACATCACTGTATTCATAGGACCTAGCTGAGGACCTCAGTCTGTCACCGTCATTATCCTCATTTTAGAAAACACTTAAGACAC
>NW_027688799.1:0-362 GCF_054177405.1 Leptonychotes weddellii | reverse complement strand
GGGCTTTTAATGGGAAATGGGTTAATTTCCAAGTTGGCTTAGGTTCGTTTCACAACATCCCGTTCTGTAGCCCGTCAGCTGGCAGAGATGGAAGAAGCGAAAGCGACAAGTTAGGACACCTGCAGCGGAAAGGTAGTTTGAAGCGAACCTAAAGCAGCAAAGAACATTTTATTTATGTATTTTTTTTCTTGTTTTTTTTAAATTTATTTGACAGAGAGAGAGGGAACACAAGGAGGGGGAGTAGGAGAGGGAGAAGCAGGCTTCCAGCCGAGCAGGGAGCCCGATGCGGGGCTCGATCCCAGGACGCCGGGATCATGACCCGAGCCGAAGGCAGAAGCTCAACCGTCTGAGCCACCCAGGCG
>NW_027688798.1:0-362 GCF_054177405.1 Leptonychotes weddellii | reverse complement strand
TGTGTGAGAGAAGATGTGTGACAGTGTGACTGTGTAAGGTGTGTGTGAGACAATAGGTGTGACTGGAGTGTGAGAGAATGTGTGTGATGTGTGTGACAGTATGTGTGACAGCGTGTGTGTGAGAGAATGTGTGTGTCTGTGTGATGGTGAGTGACTGTGACCGTGTGCGAATGAGTGTGTGAGAGAACTGCATGTGAGACAGGTGCGTGTGAATGTGTGTGATGGTGAGTGACTGACCGTGTGCGAATGAGTGTGTGAGAGAAGTGCGTGTGAGACAGGTGTGTGTATGAGAATGTATGTGCCTGTGTGTGATGGTGACCGACCGTGACAGTGTGCGAATGAGTGTGTGAGAGAACTGCGTG
>NW_027688797.1:0-362 GCF_054177405.1 Leptonychotes weddellii | reverse complement strand
TAGCAGCCCCACCAAACACACCAGCTGCCCTGAAACCACACCCTCAACTTAACCCATCAGAGTCCTGCCTGAAAGCCCGTAGGCCCATCCCTCCGGCCTCTTCTGTCCTCACAGCTTTCCACTAGTTCTGCGTCTCAGACCTCCTTCTGCCTCTCTTCGTGTGTATCAACAGTTCATTTCTTTTTGTTTTTGTTTTTTTAAATGTGGTAAAATACACATAAAATGTACCATTGTAACCATTTTAAGTGGGCAGTTCAGTGGCATCAGGCACATTCACAATGTTGATTGTGAATTCATTCACCCTCCACCTCCAGAACTTGTTCATCTTCCCAAACAGCCCCCAAGAAACACCAGCTCCCCAT
>NW_027688796.1:0-362 GCF_054177405.1 Leptonychotes weddellii | reverse complement strand
TGTGTATGTACATTTACTTATACATATATGCATACCTATAAATATATATATACTTTCAGAAAGTATATATATATAAATGAATCTGAAAATACATTTTTTAATTATGTTATGTTAATCGCCATACATTACATCATTAGTTTTTGATGCAGTGTTCCATGATCCATTGTTTGCGTATAACACCCAGTGCTCCATGCAGAACATGCCCTCTTTAATACCCATCACGAGGCTAACCCATTCTCCCACCCCCCTCCCCTCTAGAACCCTCAGTTTGTTTTTCACAGTCCATCGTCTCTCATGGTTCATCTCCCCCTCCAATCTCCCCCTCTTCATTCTTCCCCTCCTGCTATCTTCTTCTTCTTCTT
>NW_027688795.1:0-362 GCF_054177405.1 Leptonychotes weddellii | reverse complement strand
TTGGTATCTATAACATTTGCAGTTAACTCTGATTAATATAGATATTAAATAATGTCTTATTAAAATTACAAGGGGACAATTTGCAAATGGATGAGGAGATAGCTAATGTCTCTTTCTTTAGAATGTACAAGGTATTTATAGATGTCTAAATAAGCCAAAATCATATTAATGGACATCTCTCAGGATTTTAACATTGTCTTTAGAAAAATTTTTAAAAGACCCTATGATAATTATTGAATATTAAAATCAAATAGGGGCTTTTTTATACCAAGCAGAGCTTAAATAACGTTTGATGCACTTAATGAGGCAAACTTGGTTTTAGCTTTGACAAAGAAAAGTTCTGGGACAATTGGTTCTTCTTA
>NW_027688794.1:0-6999 GCF_054177405.1 Leptonychotes weddellii | reverse complement strand
TTTACGCCAGGGAATTGGCAGGTGCAGCAAACCAGGTTTGAGCTGCTGGGGACCCCGTGGTTAAAGACCTACCAGCCCAGCACCGGGGATAAGCCCGAAGCTATGCCTCCGGGCAGGGGGCTGGGGGCGTGGCCAGAAGCAGTCGGCCCTGTGTGGGCTCACACTTCGTCATGGTGGGCTTAATGGTCCTGCCCCAGAAAACCTCAGGCCTTGAACTTGGCCTAAAACAGCCAGAGTGCCCCTCCAGGCACCAGGAAAATGCAAACCAAAACCATCCCTAAAGAAAGGTGCTTCCCTCCTACAGCACAAATTATTCCTACCGGTTGTTTTTCAAATGCCATCTCTAGCATGCAGGGACAGCCGCATGTGCTATGAACCAAGCTCTGGGACCAGATGATGGAAACAGGTGCGCAGAGACCCTCGGTGCTGGGATTATAAGCACAAGATACAAAACGGTGGCCCTTTAAGGACAAGCAAATTCAGACCTATCTGCAAGAGATTGAAACTATAAAACCTGTCAGAGCAGATTCAGGGAAAAAAAATAAAAAGGAAAATGTCTAAATCTGAAAAATAACCAAAAACTAGAACCAGTGGGACCCGTCCAACGGCAGAGTGTGCAGCTGGAGAGAGGAGGAGTCAAGTGGAGGGCCCGACCTGCAGACATGGTTTCAAAGGCCACAGTGACTTTCAGGGGGACGCACACACTCCAAGTGCATCTCCCCATCGACAGACAAGTAGACATATAATTTTAAGGCATCAAATAATATTGGATATCTAGGAATATGTCTAACAAAGTTATACAATCTTTGGTAAAGACTTAAGTTATATTCCAAGAAGTTGAGGGACACCAGATAGAGAGAGATAAACCACACTCATGTGTTGGAGGACACAATGTCATGAAGATGCCTGTCCTTCCCAAGTTCCAAAAAATTCCAATCAAAACCCCCACGGGGCTGATGCTGTGTCTGCAGAGAGCTTGACAAGCTGAGACCAAAAGGTATGTGGAATTACAAAGAGTCCGGAACAGCCCCGACCCCCATACGGAAGGAGAGAGTGGGGAGAATGTGCTCTACCAGACATCCAGGTTGTTGAGCCCCAGAGGTGTGGAACACGGTGCAGAAGCAGACAAGTAGACTCCCAGGACAGCATACAGGCCCCAAACACAGGCTTGGGAGTGGATGGCCCCTTGATTTGTGGCTGAGGTCGGACCGCAGAGCCGCGGAGAACAGATGATCTTTGCAATGACTGGTGCTCTGTCAGCTGGCTCTCCGTGTAGGGAAATGAGTCTGGAGCTCTACTCACACTGTGCACAATATCAACTTCAAGTAGATTTATAGACCTAAGTGGAAAAAGCAAGATACCAAGCTTTTGGAAAATAATACAGGATAATGGCGTCATGACCCCAGAGCAGGGAAAGCAGTTTTAAATAAGACATGAAAAGCTTTAACCAACGGGAAAAATTCATAAATTCGGCCACATTAACGTCAAGAACTTCTTTCCTGGGAATTCCCTATGATGAGAGTGAAAACATGCTCCATGTCACTGGGGAAGACGTACCCTGAGAGGCCTTGCGTCCAGGACACGTGAGGAACATCCACAGGGGAAAGAAAGGCGGTCCAAAGGTTAGAAAATGCTCCAAAGACTCCATCAGCCACTCCACAGAAGGGAAAAGCTACACAGCAGAGAAACATAGAAAAAGGTGCCTGATCTCATTAGAAGTCAAGGAAACGCACAATAAAACCACGATGATGAGATCCTGCTCCCCCCAACCCACCAAATAGGGAGAGATTATAAATTCTAACAATACCACGTACAGCCCGTCAACCACTCCTATCATCGCTGGCGGGAGTGTCCGCGGGGACAGTCACTTTGCAAAACAGATTGGGTGGAGCACGAGGTGTTTCTAGGGCAAGGGAACAATTCTGGATGATGCGATGGTGGGAGATTCATGACATTATTCATTTGTCAAAACACATAGAATGCATGACGTGAAGTCTGAGCCCAAATGTAAACTAAGTGGCTCAGTCGTTAGGCATCTGCTTTCGGCTCGGTCATGGTCCTGAGGTCCTGGGATCGAGTCCTGCGTCGGGCTCCCTGCTCTGCTGGGAGTCTGCTTCTCCCTCTGCCTCTGCCCCTCCCCCATCCTGCTCTCTCTCACTCTCTCAGATAAATAAATAAAATCTTTAAAAAATAATAATAATGTATCAATACTGGTTCATCAGGCGTAACAAATGTAGCACATGAGAGTAGCAAGATGTTCATAATAGGGGAACCCTGAGGGGAAGAGGGTATATGAGAACGGGCTGTGCGTTCCGCTCAATTATTCTATAAACCTAAAACTTCTCAAAAAAATAAGATCGGTTAGTTTTTTGAAACCCAGACTGGCATTATCTAGAAGGGCTGGAGATGCGCTCATATGATGAGCATCTCCACTCCCTGGAGAACGGGCACCAGCAAACGTGTGAGCGTGATCATAGCTGCATTGGCCAGGGCAGCCAAATGTGGCAGCACTCCCGTTTTTCATCAGCAGGGGGTGAGTGTATTCGTGCAATGAACACCACAGAGCCACGCGCGCCGGTGGATCCCAGCTAGAGAAATCCAACACTTGACAAGAGATGCTCCGTGCGATACTATGGAGACGGGCTGCATGTCGTGACAAAACGGTACGAGAACAAAACAAGAAACAAAGGGGTGATCATGTGTCACTTCATTTATATAAAATCTGCCACCAGGGACAGCTCAGGGGCCTCGTGAGTGCTGCCGGCATCCTAGGTGGGGACTAGGGGGAGATTAAGGGTCTGGAGAGGAAGGGGAGCCCGGACTGGGAGCAACAATATAGTGTCTCAGGCCTTGGGTGATGCTTATCCAGATGCTTGCTTTCGAGTTCCTCGTTAGAGCCTACCTTTATGAGTTATGCACTTCTCTGCATCTGTGTGATATTTCACAATGAAATAAGAATGAAAAAATAAGAAGAATGTACTTTGCTCTATTATTCGGTTTTAACTCAAGGTGCAAATCACCAGCCACTGTCACTGTCCTGGGGGCCGGGAACTCCGGGCGTTTCTGGGCGAGTGGGCTGGCTAGCCACAGTCTCCGGTGCCCCAGCTGAGGCTGTCACGCACATCACCAGGCCTGGGCTGCACCTTGGCCTGTGGCCATCGAGCGCTGTCCCAGGCCAGCCAGTGTCGGCTCTGTGCGGGGGGCCCTCCTCTGTGCAGGGACAACCCCCGTGTCAGCGCCCTCACGGTGTGCCTGGGCTTACCTCCCACACATGCAGGGAGAAAGTGACTAATGGGGTGTCACCACCACCCCAGGGGTCCCGCTGCTCCCCCAGCACCCACAGCGGGAGCCCTGTGTCAGCCGACAGGAAGCAGTAATCAGGCACGTGCTGATCAATAATTAATCTGAACATTAAAAAGCATTTTCTTTGCCTGACAAGGAGCCGATTGCTGAAGTTGCCCCAAGTCCCGGAGTCATTTTTCTCCCTCTTCCTCCCGTGAAAATGCACGCTCCTCCTGGCTGGAGGGGAAGGCATCATCGCAGCCTGGTGCCCGGCACCCCAGCCCCTCACCCCAGCTTCCTCCCGTCTCTCTGACCTCCTCCTCAGAAATTCTGCCCAGTCCCCGCCCCAGTGACCAAGGCACATCCTACTGCCCTCCACAGCCTTCAAGGGCCAGCTCAGAGCCCACCACCCCACCGCCACCACGTGCGTGGCCCCTCTCGGGTACCTGTTGGGGCAGCTCTGCTCTCCATGAGCCTGTCTGACCTGAATATGACATCCACAGCCCCCTGACTGACCTCTGGTTGGCGCTGTTTCCCAGTGAGGATGGTATTGTCACCCCTGTTTTCCGACAGGCATCCGGGGGTCAGAGGAGCAGTGACCCGCCTGCGTCTAACGGTCTTTAGGAGGCACCAGCCCAGTGCCTCCCGGTCACTGGCCCTGTCGGGTCCTCTCAGGGTCTGGACCAGCAAGCAGGCGTCTGTTTCTGACTGGGTGGGGCTCCTGACACATCCTTCAATACCAGGAAATGACCTGAGGTGTCCCCTAGGAGGAAACAGAAGGCCCTACCGGCAGCCCTGGGGCAGGTGGGAGCTGGGGACAGGGAGCAGGGGCTCTGGACGGGGCTCCTCCGCCCAGCCACCCGCTCGCACCTGCCTCCCCCTGCCGCTGAGCCACAGGCAGCCGGGCAGGGGACATGGATGGGGACGCTAAAGTAAGTCGTAACTCAGGCACAGGAGTTCATCTCCTGACCACCGGCTCAAGTAGGGGGATTGAAGACAGTGTCATCGAGACGCCCGAACTCCCAGCCGGCTTGAAGCAGGCCCCTTAACCCTGGCACTTTCCCCCATCGCATCCTGCAGGAGTCACAACCTGGCACCCCCAGGGGCTTCAGTCTTTTGAAATATCCCATGGCATTCTAGCCTTGAACAGCAGGGAAGGGTAGGGATGGTCACTCCCATTGTACAGATGACAGAACAGTCCGGGGCAGATGGTAAGGCAGGCCGTCTCCCTGTCCCTTCACTGTGGGGTCTCTGGTCCAGGGGGGACAGAGGGTCCCTGGCATCAGGAGGCAGCTGTGCTGGGGGCAGAATTCATCGAGCGTCTGGGGTCCCACAGATGGTGCCATTCACAGGTGCAACCATGGCCACGTGTCTCCATCCTCCAGCCCATCCCACCCTGTCCAGGTGATCCCAGCTCTCCCAGGAGCCCCGGCTTCCTTCATGTCCTCCCACACCTGGTTTCCCTGGCACTGCGCCCTGCTGATGCTGGCAAATATGTGTCCTCCATGCCCCTCAAATTCTCCAGCTCCTTTGAAGTTCACAGCTAAGGACCACACCCTTCACTGCCCTCATCGCCATGCTGGGACCTGGATCCTCTCGTCTCTTGCTAATGACTTCACTACTATGAACTAAACTGTGACCCCCTCCCAAATTTCATGTGCTGCAGTCCTAACCCCCAGGACCTCAGACTGTGACTATATTTGCAGGCAGAGGCTTTACAGGGGTGAGTAAGTTTAAATGATGGCACGGGGGTGGCCCCGATCCAGTAGGACTATGTCCTCATAAGAAGAGCCTGTCGGGGGCACCTGGGTGGCTCAGTTGTTAAGCGTCTGCCTTTGGCTCAGGTCATGATCCCAGGGTCCTGGGATCGAGCCCCGCGTCGGGCTCCCTGCTCGGCGGGAAGCCTGCTTCTCCCTCTCCCACTCCCCCTGCCTGTGTTCCCTCTCTCGCTGTGTCTCTCTCTGTCAAATAAATAAAATCTTTAAAAAAAAAGACCTGTCGGGACACAGACCGCGCAGAAAGACAATGGTGTGAAACCAAAGTATACAAGTTCATGTGACCCAACAGCCCGCTGTTCTGAACAAAGATCAACACCTCTCAGAGGAAGACAACAGAATCCAGAGTGTCAACAATGTATCACTTACAATATCAAATTTCCAATAAAAAATTACTAGGCAAGCAAAAAGACAGAAAAATCACTTTAGAAACAGATATTAAAAATACGTCCAGGGTTTAAACAAAAATATGACATGGTTAGTTATGGAATCTCAGTAGAAAAAAACAGACTACAAAAAAGAACAAGATGATGATTCACAGAACTGAAAAAGACAATATCTGAAAATTTTTTAAATCACTAGATAGGTTTAACAACAGATTAGATTGTAGAGGAGTCAGCAAGCTGAAGGCGGATCAATAGAAATTATTCCATCTGAAGAACAAAGAGCTTGAAGACATTTTAGAACATGAAAAGTGTCTGCAGGAAACACGTTTCTTTATGCTGATGCTTTGATGTCAGGGATCTTGCTGGCCTGGAAGATACTGCCCCCCACCCTGGGCTAGCTAATTCCCTGAGATAATAAATGACTCAGGTGCATTTTTCATAAACCAACCAACCAATGCACATCCCACACCCCCGCTACCACCTTTAATGGGCGCTCTGACTCTGGACACTATTTCTCTGTTCCAGTTACCCCAAGGCCAGCCCCAAACAACTGGGGACAACCCCGGTGCCCCAGGGCCCACTGAAATTATTCAAACTAGTCAAGCCTAAGCCTACCTTTGTTCTCCCATGAAAACCACAATAAAAGCTCTTGCCTATGGTTTACCCCGCACCCTCTGCCTCCTGACCAACCCTAGTGTTTCCCCAGGTGGCCCTGCATGGGATGGTATGCCCCCTTCTCTCAGGAAGTGTAACAAACTATCTCTTTAACGATGTCATCCTCTGATCTGGTGGCCTCACCATATTGGAATAATAATAAAACCTACATTTTATAACAGTGTCTTAACGGCCTGAGGTGGCCTAAGATATGTGTAACCAGAGCCAAATACTCTTCAAAAGTTTGAAGAGGGGCACCTGGGTGGCTCAGTCGGTTGAGTGTCTGACTCTTGATTTCTGCTCAGGTCGTGATCTCAGGGTTGTGAAATGGAGCCCTGAGTTGGGCTCCGAGCTCAGCACAGAGTCTGAGGATTCTCTCTCCTCCCTCTGCCTCTCCCCTCATTTGCTCATGCACTCTCTCTCTCTCAAATGAATAAATTAATCTTTTTTAAAAAGTTTTGAAGAAAATGTCACTTATAGGTCTGAGACTTCCAGCAAACCCCAAACATGATGAATACACACACACACAAGCACATCAGAGTCAAACCACTGAAAACCAATGATAAAGAAAAAATCTTGAGAAGAAACCAGAGAGAAAAAAAACCATGCTGCTCCTACAATTGGCCCTCCCTCTCCTACGCTACCAATTTCTCCCTCTCTACTTGTTCATCCTACTGACATATAATTATTTCTTAATATTATCCTCTCCTGTCCATATCTCTTTAGTGTTGCCCCCATCTTTCCACTCTCCTTCCTTGAAAGGGATTACCTTCCAAGATGATAATAACAATGATGATGACGGCAATGGCAAGGACAGTGACCACAGCAATGACAATGATGATGATGATGATGTGATGGTGGTGATGGTGGTGATGAAGATGGTGATGGTGATGATCATGGTG
>NW_027688793.1:0-362 GCF_054177405.1 Leptonychotes weddellii | reverse complement strand
TTTTTTTTTTCACTTTATCCTTTGCTACTTTATTACTTCAAATTAACAACCACAATAAAGCTCAAAAAAGTCCAATATTTACACAGGAAAAAAGTACAAAATTCCCTCCAAAATTCTTCAGTATTTTTTTTTCAGTTTTTTAAATTACAAAGTAATAAAAAGCTTTGCTCTTTAATTAAAAAAAGAAAAAGAAAAGAAAAAGGGGAAAAAGAGGTAAATAAATTAGGAAATACACACACGGAGAAAACAAACAAAAATAAAGTAAAACTGGGTGTTAACTAGGAGGGGTGGATAAATCCAGTGCCCAGCCCTGACCCCAGGCTCCTCCTCCTCTGAGAGAGAGAGAGAGAGAGAGAGAGAGA
>NW_027688792.1:0-362 GCF_054177405.1 Leptonychotes weddellii | reverse complement strand
CATGACCAAGGCACTGATTGCCTTCTCTACATGCAAACACTAGTCTTTTAAACAAGACATTCAGCGAAACATTCAACTCCCTCACCAGCCTCAGGCAGCAGGTCTCATAAAATGCCATAATGACTTACTTATAACAGGTTCAAACTGAAATAAATGAAACACGGAACGTTCTGGGCATCAGTCAAACATGAAGGGAAACGGCCATTCCAGCCCCAAGACTGACCACCATAAAAGCCTAAATGCATCCTCCTTTTGCTGCTCTCAATGTATGTTTGGACCAGCTTGAGACTTGCTTTACTACCTCCATGAAGCTTGATTACATTATTAATGAGCTGTTGTATATTTTTAAAGATTTTATGTTG
>NW_027688791.1:0-362 GCF_054177405.1 Leptonychotes weddellii | reverse complement strand
TATCTTTGTTTACAGATGATATGATTGTGTATGTAGAAAATCTGAAAGAACAACAACAAAAACCTCTGGGACGAGTATGCAATTTATAGCAAAGCTGCAGGATACAAGGTTAATATACAAAAGTCTATTATTTTCCTATATATCAGCAATGAAAAATTGGAATTTGAAATAATAAATGCAACACTATTTACATTAGCACTGCAAAAATGAAGCATTCAATATAAATTAACAAAAATGTATAAGATCTATATGCAAACCTACAAAACTCTGATGAAAGCAATCAAAGAAGAACTAAATAAGTGGAGAGATAACTCTATGTTCACAGATAGGAAGACTCAATATTGTCAAGAAGTCAGTTCTTC
>NW_027688790.1:0-362 GCF_054177405.1 Leptonychotes weddellii | reverse complement strand
GACACTTTGCGTACTATTTTCATTCTTCATTCAAAATCATGTGCTACACAGTCTAGACATCTTGTCTGCTTTTTCATTTATTCAACATAAATTGAGTAGACCCTGGGTGCAAGTCACTAATGTCAAGTTCTAGGAACCAAAGCTCCTTTAAAGAGCTCATAGGGACTCCACCCCAAAACTGCTAGAACTCATACAGGAATTCAGTAAAGTGGCAGGATATAAAATCAATGCACAGAAGTCAGTGGCATTCCTATACACCAACAACAAGACAGAAGAAAGAGAAATTAAGGAGTCGATCCCATTTACAATTGCACCCAAAACCATAAGATACCTAGGAATAAATCTAACCAAAGAGACAAAGG
>NW_027688789.1:0-362 GCF_054177405.1 Leptonychotes weddellii | reverse complement strand
GGGTCTCCCCTAACCCTGGGACTCCTCTTCCCATCTTGGATGCCACACTGAAAGCCCTGCCTCCCCAGAAAAACGTGAGGAGAGGAGCGTTTTACTCTTCTACTCAGCTGGGAAAGGAACCCAATTGCCTTGAGTCCCTGGGAACTCCAACCAGCATATGCAGGGAAAGAAGCGTGGCTTTAAAGCAAATGATGAGCCCCGAGGCTGCACCAACCAGGGCCTTGGAGAAACTCTGCCTTTGGGCTTTCCCCCAGGAAGCAGCTGGAGAAAAGCTACTTAAGGAGTCCCATCACATCTTTTCCAAAGCTGATCTGAAATGAATATCACACTAATATGTTTGGTTTGATTGGACACACCACTTC
>NW_027688788.1:0-362 GCF_054177405.1 Leptonychotes weddellii | reverse complement strand
TTGAATGATACTGTTCAACAATTCTCTTATTCACTATGTATTTATTGAATAAATGCCTTGGGCAGGGACTAAGACTGAAGATGAAAACAGGGCAAGTCGCTGTCCTGGAAAAAAAAATCATAGATCACAAACTGCTGTTTCAGATACACTAGGAAATCTCCCTTTATTTTTTTATTTATTTTTTTTTTAATTTTTTTTTTATTCTTATGTTAATCCCCATACATTACATCATTAGTTCTAGATGAAGTGTTCCATGATTCATTGTTCGTGCACAACACCCAGTGCTCCATGCAGAATGTGCCCTCCTCAATACCCACCACCAGGCCAACCCATCCTCCCACCCCCCTCCCCTCTAGAACCCT
>NW_027688787.1:0-362 GCF_054177405.1 Leptonychotes weddellii | reverse complement strand
GGATGGGGTGGGTAACCTGCATCGGATACATGTCCCTTACCCTCTGCATCTTTATGTCCCCATTTCCCTCTTCCAAAAAATAAGCTCCCCAGGGAAGAAACTTGGGTTTTTCTTCCCTGTTGTATCTCAGGCACTTGCAAGAGTGTCTAGCACACGGTGAGCCTTCAAGAGCTATCTAAGGAATGAACAAACATACAAACCAGTGCAGTCTCAAAACCAGCTTGGCTGGGAAAGGATGAAGTTGTGGTTCTTGACACGAGGATTTGTAGCAAATGTGGACGTAGAACCTCCAGGCGTTCCCTGAGCTGCAGCCTCTCACCTCCTCCGTGCCTTGCCTCCCGGGATGGAGGTGGGGTGGACAG
>NW_027688786.1:0-362 GCF_054177405.1 Leptonychotes weddellii | reverse complement strand
TGGTCAGTGTTAGAACTCATGAGTTGGACACCTCTATTTGGATAATTCACAGGCCTCTAGTGAGTAGTTAACTAACTAGTTGAAGTTCAAGACAGGTGCTGAGGATGACTCTTGAAGATAAACTCTTGATAACCATAATATACTGCCTCATCATGTGAATAACCCAAGGCCATACAGCAAAATGGGACTGGAATTTACAAGTTCAAACTCTGAGCACTCTTTGTGACCAGTCTCTGCTGCTTCACTCTGCTGGCGACACTGGAGGATCTGACTCCATTGTCTCCATTACCAGCTAGTCATGGAACAAACTGTGAGATCCTGAGGTTTGTCTTGTTTCCCCTCAGTAATGTGGGTGGGGGATG
>NW_027688785.1:0-362 GCF_054177405.1 Leptonychotes weddellii | reverse complement strand
TTACACTCTTAGGTATATATCCAAGAGAATAGAAACATATGCCCACACAAAAAATTTTACACAAATGTTCATAGCAGAATTATTCATAATAGCCAAAAAGCAGGAAAGACCTAAATCCAACATATGAATGGATAAATAAACGTGGAAAATCTATACAATAGCATATTATTCAGCAATAAAAAGGAATTAAGAGTGTATATGTGCTACATCATAGGTGAATCTTGAAATTGTGATGCTAAGTGAAAGAAGCTAGTCACAAAAGACCCTATATTATATGATTCCGTTGACATGAAATATGCAAAATAAGCAAACATATAGAAACAGAAAATAGATTAGGGATTGCCTGGGGCTGAGGGAGGGGA
>NW_027688784.1:0-362 GCF_054177405.1 Leptonychotes weddellii | reverse complement strand
GCGCCTGGGTGGCTCAGTTGGTTAAGCGACTGCCTTCGGTTCAGGTCATGATCCTGGAGTCCCTGGATCGAGTCCCGCATCGGGCTCCCTGCTTGGCAGGGAGTCTGCTTCTCCCTCTGACCCTCCTCCCTCTCATGCTCTCTGTCTCTCATTCTCTCTCTCTCAAATAAATAAATAAAATCTTTAAAAAAAAAAAAAAGAACTTTTTTATTTATACTCATGAGCCTATTAGTCTGTAATTTTTCTTTCTTATAATGGCTTTGTCTATTTTTGATGTCAGTGTAATGGTGGCTTCATAAGAATGACCTGAGAACTATTCCTACCTCTTCAATTTTTTGGAAGGGTTTCCGAAGAGTTTGTAT
>NW_027688783.1:0-6999 GCF_054177405.1 Leptonychotes weddellii | reverse complement strand
TTAAAAAAAAAAAAAGAAGAAGAAGAAGATAGCAGGAAGGGAAGAATGAAGGGGGGGAAATCAGAGGGTGAGACGAACCATGAGAGACTATGGACTCTGAGAAACAAACTGAGAGTTCTAGAGGGGAGGGGTTGGGGGGATGGGTTAGCCTGGTGATGGGTATTAAAGAGGGCACTTACTGCATGGAGCACTGAGTGTTATACGCAAACAATGAATCGTGGAACACTACATCAAGAACTAGTGATGTAATGTATGGTGATTAACATAACAATAAAAATTAAAAAAACTAATGATGTAATGTATGGTGATTAACATAACATAATAATAAAAAAAATTTTTTTAAAATGTAAGTGAATTTAATTCTCTAATCAGAAGGCATAGAATGGTTGAATGGAAAAACATATATGCAAAAACAATGAACAAGGCCCACTATATGCTGCTTATAAGAGACTAAATTTAGGGTGCCTGGGTGGCTCAGTTGGTTAAGCATCTGCCTTCAGCTCAGGCCATGATCCCAGGATCCTGGGATCGAGCCCCACATTGGGTTCCCTGCTCAGCAGAGAGCCTGCTTCTCCCTCTCCCTCTGCTGCTCCCCTTGCTTGTGCTCTCTCATGTGGGCTCTCTCTCTCTCTCTTTCAGATAAATAAATAAAATCTTTAAAAAAGTGAGACTAAATTTAGGTTTGAGGACAAATATAGGCTCAAAGTGAAGGGATGGAAAAGGGTATTCCATGCAAATGGAAACCAACATGAAACAGACTTATGAATAGACTTATATTAAGAAAATATTTATGTCAAACAAAATAGACTTTAAGACAAACACTGTAAGTGAGACAAAAAAAAGTCTTGTATAATAATAAAAGCATCAGTCCAACAAGAGGACATTTGTAACATGTCCTCTACACAACATCTGTAAATATTTATACACCCATTATAAAACCACCTAAGTATATAAGGAAATATTAATAAACCTGAAAGGACAAACAGTAATGAAATAATATTAGGGGAATTCAATACCTCACTTTCATTAATTCATAGATCATCCAGACAGAAAATCAATAACTGTACTTTAAACAAAATGGCCTTAACAGATATATACAGTAAGTACATTCCATCCCGTTGCAGTAGAGTATACATTCTTTTTGAATGCACCAGAACATTCCCCAACAAAGATCGTATGTTAGGTCACAAAACAAGTTTTATCACATTTAAGAAGACTGGAATCATACCATGTCTCTTGTCTGAACACTTTGGTATAAAACTAGAAATTAAAAACAAGAAGAAAATTGGAATATTCACAAATATATGGAAATTAAATAAAATACTCTTAACAACCAATGGATCAGAGAAATCATAAGAAAAAAAATTTCAAAAGTCTTGAAACAAATAAAAACGGAAACACAACATACCAAATCTTATAAGACATAAAAAAGCAGTTCTCAGGAGAAAGTTTATAGTAATAAATGTCTACACTAAGAAGAATGAAAGATCTCAAGTATATAATTTACCTTTATCGTCAAGGAACTAGAAAAAAAGAACAAACTAAGCCTAATTACCAAAGGAAGAAAATAACAAAGATCACAGCAGAAGTAAATGAAACAGAGACCAGAAAACAATAGAAACAATCAGCCAAACTAATAGCTGGTATTTTGAGAAGATAAGCAAAATTGACAAACCTTTACTGAGACTAACAAAGAAAAAAGAGAGAAGACTCAAATAAAAATCAGAAATGAAAGAGGATACATTACAATTGATACCACAGAAATAAAAAGGATTTTAAGAGACTACTATGATCAATTAAATGTCAATACTTTGGATAACCTAGAAGAAAATAAATAAATTCCTAAACGTACTATTTACTAACTCTGACTCATGAAGAAATAGAAAATCTGAACAGACTATTAATGAATATGGATTTTGACCCAGTAATCAAAAACCTTCAACAAAGAAAAGCCTAGGACCAGATGATTTCACTGATGAATTTAATCAAACATTTAAAGAAGACTTAATGCCTGTATATCTCAAACTCTTCCAAAATATTGAAGGGTAGGAATATTCCTACTAAACTCATTTTACAAAGTTATCATTACACTGCCACCAAAGCCAAGTAAAACATTACAAGGAAAAAACAAAAACAGAAAAATTACAGGAAAATATTCCTGATTAATATAAAAGCAAAAATTCTCAACACAATACACATAAACAAAATTCAACAGCACATTAAAAAGATCATACACCTTGATCACATGAAATTTATCCCTGACGTGCAAGGGTGGTTCAATATACAAAATCAATAAATGTGATATACCACATTAATAGAATGAAGAATAAAAAGTATATCATTATCTCAATAGATACAGAAAAAGCATTTGACAAAGTTTAACATCCTTTCATGATAATAAATCTCAACATTTGGGTATAGAAAGAATATACTTGGACATCTTAAAGCCACATATGATGGGACACCTGGGTGGCTCAGTTGGTTAAGCATCTGACTTTCGATTTTGGCTCAGATCATGATCTCAGGGTTGTGAGATCAAGCCCCATGTGGGGCTCCATGCTGGGCATGGAGCCTGCTTGAGATTCTCTGCCCCTCCCCACCCCCACCCTCTTTCCTTCTCTTAAAAAAAAATTACAAAATATATGTAAAAGCCACATATAACAAGGCTACAGCTAACATCAGACTCTGTGTAAAGTGGAAAGCTTTTTCTATAAGATTAGGAACAAGACAAGAGTGCCCACTCTTGTTACTTTTATTCAACATAGTACTCAAAGTCCTAGCCATAGAAATTAGGCAAGAAAAAAAGGACTTTTTTTTTTTTCATTTTGCCATCCAAATTAGAAAGAAAGAAGTAAGACTGTCTCTGTTTGCAGATGATATGATCTTATAAATAGAAAACTCTAAAGAAAACACCAAAAACTATTAAGAGCTGATAAACAAATCAGTAAAATTTCAGGATAAGAAAATTAACATGCAAATATCAGGTGCAGTTCTACATAGTAACAATGAGTATCTGAAGAAGAAATAAAGAAAATATTCCTATCACAACACCATCCAAAAAATTAGGGATAAGGTGAAAGACCTCTATGCCGAAAATTATTTTTTATATAGTAAAAATTATAAGAAACATGAAAAATGAAAAAATAAAGAAGATATCAAAGAATGGAAAGATATCCCATGTTCATAGATCGGAAGAATTAATACTATTAAATGTCCATAGTACCCCAAGCCATTTATAGATTTGATATAATCCTTATCAAAAGTCCAAAGCCATTTTTCACAGAAATAGAAAAAACAATCTTAGAATTTGTATAGAACCACAAAAGACCCCAAAGAGCCAAAGCAATACTGAGAAAGAACAAAGCTGGAAGCGTCATGCTTTAAATTATAATATAAAGCAGCAGTATACAAAACAATATGTTACTGGTATAAAGACAGATATATAGACCAATGGAACAGAACTGAAGGGCCAGAAATAGACCCATGCCTGTATGACTATCTGCTATTGACAAAGGCGACAGTAACGTTCAATGGAGAAAGGATGGTCTCTTCAATAGATGGCGCGGGGGAAACTGGATATTTACCAAAAACAAAACAAAACAACAAAAAAAGAAACTGGACCCCTATCCTACACAACTCACAGAAAAATATCTCAAAATGAATGGAAGACTTACAAGTAAGACCTGAAACCATAAAACTCCTAGAAGAAAATCTAGGGGAAAAATTCCTTGGCATTGGTCTTGGCAATGATTTTTTTAATATGGCAGTAAAAACACAAGGAACTAAAGAGAAATAAATAAGTGATACCATATCAAACTAAAAAGATTTTGCACAGCAAAGAGAAAAAAACAACAAAATGGAAAGGCAATCTACGGAATGGCAGGAAATACTTCTAAATCATATATCTTACAAGGGGTTAATATCCAAATATATAAGGAACTCATGCAACTCAGTACTCAAAAATAAAACAAAACAAAACACATAATGCAAAAATGTGCATGTGATCTGGATAGAGATTTTCCCAAAGAAGACATGCAAATGGCCAAGAAGTACAGGAAAGGGTGCTTGACATCATCAACTATCAAGGAAATGCAAATCAAAACCACAATGAGGTATCACCTCACATCTGCTAGAATGATTATCATAAAAAAGATGTGATGATAAGTGTTGGTAAGGATGTTGAGAAAAGGGAACCCTTGTACACTATTGATGGGAATGTAAATTGGTACAGCCATTATGGAAAACACTATGGAAGTTCCTCAAAAACTTTTACAACTACCATATGATCCAGCATTTCAGCTTCTAGGGTGCACATTCAAAGGAAATAAAATTGCTCTGTCAAAGAGATATCTGAATTTCCATGTTCGCTGGAGCATTATTTACAATAGCCAAGATGTGGAAACAACCGAAAATGGACATGGATGGCTGGATGAGTGAATAAAGAATATGTGAGACACGCGCATGCACACACACACACACACACACACACTGTGGAATAGTATCCAGCCATAAAGAGGAAGGAAACTCTGCCATGCAACAACATGGACCTTTCTTAGTGAAATAAATCAGACACAGAAAGGCAAATTCTGTGTTGTCTCTCTTAAATGTGGGATCAGAAAAAGCAAAACTCATAGAAACAGAGTAGAATGGCTATTGCCTGGGGCTATAGGGTGTGGGAAATGGAGAGATGTTGGAAAAAATTCTAAGATGGTCATCCGGTTATAAGACAAATAAGTTCTTGGAATCTAACGTACATACATCATGGTAACCATGTTTAACAATATTATATACTTGAGAGTTGCTAAGAGAATATTTCTTAAATGTTCTCATTATGAAAAAAATATAATTTTGTGACATGAAAGATGTGTTAACTAATCTTTTTTTTAAAGATTTTATTTATTTATTTGAGAGTGAGAGAGAGAGCACAAGCAGGATGAAGAGCAGAGGGAGAAACAGACTCCCCGCCGAGCAGGGACCCCGATGCGGAACTCAATCCCGGGACTCTGGGATCATGACCTGAGCCAAAGGCAGACGCTTAACCGACTGAGCCACCCAGGTGCCCTGATGTGTTAACTAATCTTATTGATGGTATTTTGCAATACATATGTGCATAAAGTCATCACATTGTAAACCTTAACTTACACAATGTTATATGTTAATTATATGTCAATATAGCTGGAAAAAGATATTAACTACTTAAAAAAAAGAGAGAAAAGGGCAGGCATTTATTACCCAAATGGTAGGAGAAAAAGCTAATAATGACAATATACAAAGAAGCTGGTAATAAAGAAAATGCAAATTAATACAACAATAAGACACCATTCCTCATCTACCAGACTGGCAGAAATTTAAGCGGCCAACAATATCAAATGCTAACAATGACAGAAGGTAAGTGAATATATCACACTCTGCAGGGGAAGTATAACTGGAGTAACCACAATGGGGAGCAAACTGGCAACGAACAGTAAAAATGAAACCTTACAATACTGCAATTCTATTTCCTAATCCACACTCTAGAGCCATACTGTGCAGGGTGGTCCGCGGAAGGCACTGCTTTGCAGGTGGTTTTCAGTATGCACTGAGGCAGGGAGCTTTTGTGTTACTTCAGATGCCTGATACAAATCAGCTATAACCAAGTCAGTAAACTCATAATTCTGTTGTTGACATTTTTTAAGCAAGACTTTCTTTTTTTTTTTTTTAAAGATTTTATTTATTTATTTGAGAGAGAATGAGAGACAGAGAGCATGAGAGAGGGGAGGGTCAGAGGGAGAAGCAGACTCCCCACCGAGCGGGGAGCCCGATGCGGGACTCGATTCCGGGACTCCAGGATCATGACCTGAGCCGAAGGCAGTCGCTTAACCGACTGAGCCACCCAGGCGCCCCTTAAGCAAGACTTTCTTAATGAACTTAGTGTGTCAATTTACACCCTGGCTCATGTTCTCTATGTCCTCGTTGTGTACTCTGGGTGGCACTGCTCAGGAGAATTTTGCAAACTTTTGCACAAGGAGACATGTACATTAATATCCAGGATAACACTGTTTGTGATGGCAAAAACTTTGGTGTTTTTTTTTTTTTTCAAAAGTTTTTCAAAGAGAAAAGAGCTTGTAAAAGGTTTCCAAAGGGGAAAGGAAAAAAAAAATGCAACTTATTCATTAAATGGATTACTAAAGAGTAATAAAAAGAATGAACTAAATTATTCTATACCATTCATATACATTTAAATATTAATATTGAATGAAAATAATAATTTTCAGAATGATATGAAAGGCAACATGCCTCACATACAGAACAGTACTAGTGTCCACATAATGGACATCTATGTATTCACTTATTTAAAAATAATGGGCTCTAATTAAGCTCATGCCAAATATTGCCTGAGGAGAGAAATGGATGAGACTGGGAATTTCAATTTTATTTCTAATGTTTTATTTCCTTAATTAAAGGAGAAGAAAATGTATCAGTGTTAGCAACTTCAGCTTATGGTGGTTGGCAGCATCTTACAGGGAAGGTAGTATTTTGTCATGCGTTCAGGAGCGATGAGTTAGAGCCAGACTGTGTGATTTGAATTCACTCCCTACCACTTAGTAGCTGCAGGGCTTTGGAAATATTACTTAAATTTGTGTCTCTGTTTCCTCATCTGTAAACAGGAATAACAGCACGTAACTCATTGATAAACAGTTTCCCATAAATGATAGTTCTTATTAATCTTCTTTATTATTTTACACATCATTCTCTCTTTTTATTTATTTATTTATTTATTTATTTATTTATTTATTTATTTTTAAGGATTTTATTTATTTGAGAGAGAGAGAGAATGAGAGACAGAGAGCATGAGAGGGAGGAGGGTCAGAGTGAGAAGCAGACTCCCTGCCGAGCAGGGAGCCCGATGCGGGACTCGATCCCGGGACTCCGGGATCATGACCTGAGCCGAAGGCAGACACTTAACTGACCGAGCCACCCAGGCGCCCCTCATCTTAATTATTTTATTTTATTTTTTTT
>NW_027688782.1:0-362 GCF_054177405.1 Leptonychotes weddellii | reverse complement strand
CCAACTCCCCTTGACGTGGATCCTTTTATTCTCTCATTTGACAGACCAGGGGACTGAGGCTCAGAGAGGACCAGTAACCTGTCCGAGGTGACACCGTGTCCCACCACAACCACATCTGCCTTGTCTGAGCTCTGCCAACACTCACTCATTTGGGCTCTGTTTGCCTCAAGTCCTCCGGCTGTGCTGTTCCCTCCGCCTCCAGGCTTGTCCCTTCTCTCCCACCTCCTTATCCTTCAAACTGCAGCTGGAATGTCACTCCCACATATAGGGAGCACCTACTGTGTGACAAGCGCTGTTCTGGCCATGATTACACAGCAGCGAACAAAACTGACAGAATCCTCTGTCTTTTTTTTTTTTTTTTT
>NW_027688781.1:0-362 GCF_054177405.1 Leptonychotes weddellii | reverse complement strand
GGAAGTTTCGTGGCTCCGGCGCTAAATTCTTTTCTTGTTTGACAGCTGCTCGGCTAAGGCGAGTGTTGACCTTATAAAAGATTTAGTGTTTCTCATTATTTTCTGTCAAGCTTCACAAGTGATGGCTCTGCGGTTATCATTTGCATCCTGGGGTGTGTGTGCATGTGTGTGTGTGCGCGTGTGTGCGTGTGAGCACACGTGCTGGATGGGGTCCGGGGTGGAGATGGGGAACAGGAAGGGGTCCTTCTCTCCCTGCCTTGCATCTGGCTCCCGCACGACAGCTTCCAGCGTGACATTCTTCTTGGGCTGAGCTGTTTCAAAGAAAAGCTGAGAGGCAGGGCCAAGATGATGGAAGGTTCGAG
>NW_027688780.1:0-362 GCF_054177405.1 Leptonychotes weddellii | reverse complement strand
GACACAAACCCCCTGCGCTCTCAGGGCTGGGCTGTCACTCCCTCAGTCAGCCCACTGACACCTCCAGCCAGGCTGGACCTCTGCTCAGTCTTCTGTCACAACTCAGAAGCACAGGGTCTGTGAGCTCAGGGACCCGGTCCTCCTTATCTGCACCTCTTCACCAGTCCCATGTGACCTTTGACAGAAACTTCTGGGTCCATGCCGCTTTTGCTAATAGAAATTCATACTTCAGCTCATGGGGGTCTGAACGAGCAATCGCTCTATCCTGAACATGCTGGACACAGGTGGCTGTGACTACAGCTGAGCCCACCCCAGATGTGAGTGTGGCGCTCGCTTGCTCCATCCTGGAAGCTCTGTCTGTG
>NW_027688779.1:0-362 GCF_054177405.1 Leptonychotes weddellii | reverse complement strand
TTTATTTATGGCAACTAGAAACATAAAGATTGGCATTCAGAAATCTTTCCCTATGGGGGTGCCTGCGTGGCTCAGTTGGTTAAGCGACTGCCTTCGGCTCAGGTCATGATCCTGGAGTCCCAGGATCGAGTCCCACATCGGGGGGGGGGGGTTCCTACTCAGTGGGGAGTCTGCTTCTCCCTCTGACCCTCCCCTCTCTCATGTGCTCTCTCTCTTTCTCATTCTCTCTCTCAAAAAAAAAGAAAAAAAATCTTTCCGTATGAAAGGACAGTTGAAAATTAAAAAAAAATTATCTTCCATTTTTTTCCTTTGTATATTTCCAGGTTATGTTTTTATGTGATTATACATTTATAGTTTATTTC
>NW_027688778.1:0-362 GCF_054177405.1 Leptonychotes weddellii | reverse complement strand
TAGTCGTACAGCTGCACATACATGAGCACATCTCCCTAAGCCTTGGTTTCCTCTTCTTAAAATGAGGGCCTGGTCTCTGAATTGCCTAATACCAAGACTGGTGAGATGATTATGTGAAAATAATGCATCAGAGGACATTTTTGAACTATAAAGCATGACTCATAAGCACATTTTCTTGCCATCTAGACTGAATTAATTTCCTACTGTCTGGTTATCTTCTGTGAATTCATCGCCATTTTGATCACCTGAGGCAGGCTGCCAAGTTTGGAGTATACCCAAGTCCACCGTACTTGTTGTCTTTTCTCAAGTTCAAGGGTCCAATTTTCCTAAAATGTCTTCTTTGACTACCCCAGTCCATGGTG
>NW_027688777.1:0-362 GCF_054177405.1 Leptonychotes weddellii | reverse complement strand
TGGAACACTTCATCTAGAACTAATGATGTAATGTATGGGGATTAACATAAGAATAAAAAAAAAATTAAAAAAAAATTTTATTTGAGAGAGAATGAGAGAGAGCATGAGAGGGAGGAGGGTCAGAGGGAGAAGCAGACTCCCTGCCGAGCAGGGAGCCCGATGTGGGACTCGATCCTGGGACTCCAGGATCATGACCTGAGCTGAAGGCAGTCGCTTAACCAACTGAGCCACCCAGGCGCCCCATAGAGGGTTTTTTTTTTTAAGATTTTATTTATTATTAAAGATTTTATTGACAGAGCAAGAATACAAGCGGGGGAGTGGGAGAGGGAGAAGCAGGCTTCCCACCGAGCAGGGAGCCCGAT
>NW_027688776.1:0-362 GCF_054177405.1 Leptonychotes weddellii | reverse complement strand
TGTCTGTGTGAAGGGTCTACAAAAGGCATACATTTACAAAGAAGAATGCAATAAACACTTGTAGGCAATTTGGGCAAAAGCTTACTTATATTTTTCACAAAAAGTAGAAAAGTTTAATACACCTTTCTTTGTAATTTATACAATGGAGATACTCTCCAGGGAGCTCATGAGATTGAAAGAGTGTGTGGAAAAGAGGTAAATAATAGGGAAATCTAAATTACAGTCCCATAAATAAAATGTTTCTCCTTAAGCTAACCCCAATTTGAGCACCATGCATACATCTCGGAAAATGTCTTACAATTCAGGCTGCATTAGTGAATTCTCTCAGTTCTGCACTGTGATCTCTAGAAATGAAGATGAAG
>NW_027688775.1:0-362 GCF_054177405.1 Leptonychotes weddellii | reverse complement strand
TGTTCCACCCTTGTTTACCAGATGGGGATTGAAAGTGTTTACAGGATTGTCTTATGATTGAATAAAATAAAACATGTAAAGAGCCTCGCATGGATAAGGCAAATACAGTTTTTATTGCAGCAGCCAAGTCCAGACACTTGCCTGGAGGGCTGGGTGGGGAATACTGGAACCCCATTTAGGCTCAGCAGGAAATACCCCAAGGTTGAAGCATAGCAGATGAAGTCATGAAGGGGTGGCAGCCTGTGGGCCCAGCCTGTTTCAATGGCTGGCTTTTGAATAAGCATGCTATAAATCTAAGATGTGGTCCGTCCCCCTTTCTGTCATGCTTCCTTTTACCCACTTTAAATCCCAGTGGTTTCTTC
>NW_027688774.1:0-362 GCF_054177405.1 Leptonychotes weddellii | reverse complement strand
TTTTTTTTTTTTTAAAGATTTTATTTATTTATTTGAGACAGAGAGAATGAGAGAGAGAGAGCACATGAGAGGGGGGAGGGTCAGAGGGAGAAGCAGACTCCCCGCCGAGCAGGGAGCCCGATGCGGGACTCGATCCAGGGACTCCGGGATCATGACCTGAGCTGAAGGCAGTCGCTTAACCAACTGAGCCACCCAGGCGCCCAAAAGTTTTTAATTTCAATAGTATCTTATTTATCAGTTTTTTTCCTTTGGTTGCTTGTGCTTTTGGTGCCATAGCTAAGAAACCATTATTTTATCCAAGATCACAAAAATTTATGCCTGTGTTTCTTTCTAGAGGTTTATAATTTTAGCTCTTACTTTTA